>NC_142525.1:3595000-3752500 GCF_964205215.1 Stylophora pistillata
CGTCAAGGCTAGAGCTGGCTTCCTTTCCAATGGGGTTTAACAACATATTGTTCTTTTTCCTAATTCAAAAATCCACCATGTTCATCGCCAAAGGAACCTCCGGCCAAGATTCTCGTTCATCATATTTCAAAATACAGGAAAATAAGCAACTCATTGGATTTACTCTCGAGCGGACTGACTCTCCCACTTTTTTATCGTGTAGTCGACAGTGTCATAGCAATCTGTGGTGTACGTCGATAAACTTCAAGTTTTCCTTAAAGACAGACGAGGAAGGAACTTGTGAACTCAACAAGCACGATATCTCCGTTGTAAACGAAAACATTTATTTTGATGACCGCAATGGAGTCACTTTCTCACTTCTCCTGAGGGTAATTACTGTTTTAATGCATTCATTAGTTAAAGGCGTTATACAGAATTTTTTCTTTATCGCTGACTGAATTCAAAGCAGTCATTTAACTATCTTATTACATTAACAAACAAAACCTTCACTGTAAGCGAAAACGAAAAACATAACTCGGTTGAGGCCTTACACGCAAAAATTAAACATCAACTTCGTAGTAATCCTCAGGTAATCAAATCGAAGTACTATATGAATATAGAATTCAAAAATAACTTAAAAGGTATCTTGCCCCAAGTCCCTTTGGGAGCCAACTTTCACCGTTTCCTCATTATTCTGAATTTTTAGACCATAACCTCTTCGCGTAAAATCGTACTGAGATTGAATAACTCGATTAGACTGTTTTGAATCCATTCCTTAATAGTTTCCGGCGTTATCTACCCTATCCTTTTTGAGACGGATAAATTAATATGGCCATTGTGCTAGAATCTGTCTTTAATTCACTCCTTGTGGCGTAAGTTCTCGTGAAAGCTCAGTGAGGCATAATGGTGCATGATATTGCAATTTCACAAATTTCAAATGGTTTCCCACCTGATTTCCTTTTGTATGTTTGCCCCACTTTCAAAGACATCTGGTTTCGTACGTGCTGTGGTTTAAAGTATAACAAATAAACAATGTGGAGCTTTTCTATTGAAATTGGTGAATTAAATTAAAAGAATATTTCCCTTTCATATATCATAAGTGACAAAGCTTTCATCTTTTTGTGTAAAGAGGCTCCCTCCATCATTAGTTTTGACATTTTCCCCGCAGATTCAGCCATCCTGTCGCAAAGAGAAATTTTTCAAATGTTTAAACTCCTCTGCTTTTTTATTTCAGTTTCTTTAAAAAAATAATTTCTGTACTTTTATTTTACGGAAAAATTAAGACTCCCCTTCAAAGTAAATGAACTTGACTTTACTTGTCGACAGCTGTTCAGAGCTTATGTTAGTATGTTATTAGCCTTTCTTTTTCAGTCTCTTTAAAAAAAAACAAAAAGATTTCTCAACTACTATAACGTGAAAATATTTAAAAATCCCCTGTGAAATAAACGGATTTGACTTTACTTGTCGACACCTGTTCAGAACTTATGCTATGTTAAGGCGATCGATCTAAAATTGTCTGGACATTTTCCAACCTTTAATGGACATCCTCTTGATATACGAATTTTAACGAAATCCTTCCAGCTTCTTAATTACGACTGTCTCTTTACTCGTAAGAGCTGTAGTACTTTTGGTAACTTCAAAATCGGAATCTCATTTTCCAAAGGAAGATAATTCAACAATCCCGAGGTTTTTTTTCGAAATAAGTGAAGTTGTCATCCTTTTCCGGCTGACTTCTCCTGGTGATGGACTTTAGTAAAGAGCTGTCATGTTGATAATTTTGTTCCAAACGACAGATCTTGTATCCACGTATGAAAATCGAGGAGGCATGAGAAGCAGCTTACACACAGTTTGTATGCCACATGAAGAAAGTTCACCTGAAATCTTACGCAAGCGTGATCGGCGGGGAGAGACTCTTCTCTTAACTTGCATATCAACACTTCACCAATTTGTAACAAAGACTCGGAATTCTCAAAATGCAGGCGTAAGCAGGGCTAAAAAAGCATATCAGCGAAGATTTGAAACACCCATGAGGACACAGGTTGCCTCAAACCAGAGACTATCTCTCTAGTTTTCATCCACCGACATCTTCAAAACAACTCAAATCAATGTGTTTACAAACCTTATTTGCATAATTCTGAAAAATAACAAAGACATCTCTTTGGCCGTTCAGCTTCGTTTGCTTATCTTCTACATGTTCTACATAAGTTATGGCGACGCAAAAAAGGAGAATTGGAGAACAACCAAACCATTTTGAAACATGTGTCTGAAACCCTTTTTGACGGGCTAAAAATAAAGGAAACTTTTTTTCTCAACCGTTAGTTGAAAAGATCGCTCTTAGCGAGAGCGGCACTTAATTCCATAAACCTCACTTTGTTCTCCAAGCCAACAAAGCGGACTTTTTTTGTTAACAAAAGTATCAATATCTGAAGTACACGACGAGACACATTTTAGCTTAAAATTTTGTAAAATGGCGTCGTCAAAAGTGGTATTATTTATTATAAGGCTTTGTGAGTGGTTATTGTCGCTCTCTGAACATTAGCATTTCTCTTATTTATAAAAACCACAATTGTCACAATCCCAAGCTGTTTCCTATCCTAATGCGTTTTAAGACAATTGTCGATATTTTAATCCGCGTTGTCATGCCATATTCATGAAGCTGCATGTTTTTTCTCAGATCCTATCCAACGCCTTCGAAACTGAAAATATATCGATATAACCTGACAAAAAAGTTCCGATATTTCCGTTTTTTCCGATAAATTATGTCTACAAGCCTAAAGAGAGTTCTCTTAACGTCTTGTATTTAAAATGGATTGAGTTCCATCCAAGAGATTAAAATATTTAACTGACATCATTGAAAAATATATCATTTTGGTGGAAATTTTTTCCTTAACAAAGGAAACGGACTTAAATCTACTACACCTTCTTTTAAGACCGAGGATAAGCAATATACATCATTCAATATAATCAATATCAATATTATTCCACGAGAAAATATATACATAAAACGTTTAATGAACTTCGTTTTATTTCTTCCGGCAAGTTGATTACGTAATCGTTTCTACCGTTTCACATGCATGCAATAATGTTTTGCTGATCATCTTCCAAGATCTTCTGATATAAATTACTTTTCCTTTTTCAAAAGGATTTGAATTAAAGCTTAGTTCTATCGGTAAAGTAAAAAAACTATCACTCTTTATGAAAAGTAAAACCGCAATATTGATAAGTTCGGTTGCCATGACGACACTGTTCTCTTCATACGTGGAAGAATTAATGTTACATTCACTTCACGTACTGAAGATATCATTTTCTGAAACAGGAGAGATTCTAGCTTCCTGGCTGGCTCCGCCTGCTAACTATCACGATGGCCGTTTGTTACCAATAGCTAAGGATAAAGTATCATCTCTTTCGAGCGACTTATTTATCTATTTTCTCCAGGGTTGTCAGATGACCGGTTGCCTTAATGGTGGTTCCTGTGTTCGCGACATAAAAAGGCAAACCTTCTCGTGCGCTTGTCAACAACCTTGGATCGGGGAAAGATGTCACATGATCAGTCTCGGCGCATGCGGTGGGGGTGAATGGACGCTGGTTATGAAAATAAACGGCTCTCAGGTATAAATTTGTTAAACTGTAATGTTCTCAAATTTCACTGGCCACGGACAACTATTGTGTGGAGGCTTCATTTAGGAATATTAGTCGGAAGAGATGCCTAGGTTATACGACCATTAAAGTCTTTTAAGTCGGTTATCAAAACTCTCTCTTGTTTATTTACGCTAAATAGAAAACTTTTCACTACGATTCTAATCTCTGGAGCAACAATGAAACCTTCAATATTGACGGAGGAAAGACTGGCTTTGACTCCCAAGAGACCAAGTTAACAGCCTATTGGAACACATCTTTCACCAAGATCTGCCTCGGTATGAAGATCGAACAACATATTAACTTCATACTCATCAACCGGCAAGCTAATTCCCTCTACTCATTAATCGCCGATGGAAACCGTCGCACGACCTCGTTGGGGCGTGACACGTGGATAAAGCTGATTGGTTCACAGGCATCATTACAGCCCAATTGCAGCCGAGAGGGGTTTAATGTGAAGTGCGATGGATCAGGAAGACCGAAAGCTCGCATTGGAATCCTCGGAAACAACGAGAACGACTGCAACACTTGTGACTCCAGAATCGGGTTCGGCACAGGAGGTAAGCATGATGACGACAACACCTGCGGAAGCGAAGCTAAATATGGTAATATACATATCAAAGCGATGGGATACATTTTGGTTCAATGAGATAAGAACAAGCAATGGAGATGTGCTTCAAGGTTGCTGCCGAGTTGTGTAGGGTGCAACCTTCCTGTGCATTGTATGACGCATGCAAGTAATCTTGTTCCTCAGGGACTTAGTTCCTTGACTCAACACTCGGGGCACTGAACACTCAGCTCCGCATCCACTGGGACTGGGGACGAGATTAGTGTAATAGGCGTGCGCTCATTAGATAAATTATGCTTTCTTCTTTACATCTAAAGCTCGCTATTGAAAGAAGTAAATTGTTACTTCTTCGAAAAAGGTATGTGGCGACTAACTGCTATTTTTAAATCTTTCTATGAAATAAAGTTGGAAAAGTTCTCGGGCGATATGGGAAACCTTGAAAAACTCGAATTACTTGCTTGCTGGCTGGCTAACTGGACGACGCACTAAATGAGTAGCTTTAGAAAACTTTTACGGTACAATTACATTTATATCTACAGCCTGACCGTGCGCATGTCCCGTAGGAATTTGCAGTGTGGACGTCTCATTAGGACGAGTTAACGTCAAGAGGCGCGCGATCGTTCATTCAACCGGCTATGTTTATTATTTATTTATTTATTCATTTACTTATTTAACGATTTGCACACTAATTACAATGTACGGATAGTACGAATAATAAGACATTTTTTCTTCTACAAGATTCAACTACCTGCCCAGCCCTTTGGTAATAATAATTAAAAATAAGAAAGAAAAAAAAACCCTTCCCCGATCCATCAACCAAAACTAAATCAGTTAACTGATTAATTTATAATTAGCTAGTGCATGCACCATATAACTTTACTCTTCTACATTTGGGGCAAATAATCTTAAATGAACGAACGTTGCCCCCATCGAAAACATTCTAAAAACGCTTAAAAAATTATGATTTAAGTTGGCACTTGAACGAACCCAAGGATTCAGCCAACTTGATATCATCAGGGATACTATTCCACATGATACAAATTCTACTAAAGAAAAGTCTCGAAAACGCGAAATACGATTTTTATTGGTCCTGAGATAAAGCTTAATTAACCTGTGATTTGGAGTTAGAGTCCACGGTAGGGGGAGGGGGCGGGAAGGGGTATTCCCCTACCCTCACCCCCTCAATATTTTTTCACAGTCGCTCACCCCAAATGGTTCAAATTTCTTTCTCTCCGCAGCCCTCCGCTTCCGTTAAACTCAATGATGATCGCCGTAATTCTCGACAGGAAAATACTGAGCACACTCCCGCCAAAATTACTCGTGCTCTTCAGGCTACAATTTGGAGTTCAAAGACAGTGTCCGCTGAAATTTTCCTGCTCGCTACATCCTTGAGTTCTACCATATATTTTTGTCTAGTAATGTCGTCTGTTAAATTTCTTATCGATACCCACCAGTCTATTTCAAGAAAGTTTTTTTTCTTTTTCATTTCCAATAAGATGTTTGATCAAGAAAGCAGTAGCATCTCCTGTAACATATGCAAACCTTTTCATTGCGTGGAATTTTAAAGTTTTTTGTCAAATAGGGAGTCGAAGAGTTGGATTACCTTTTTTACTTACCGGACTTGCTAATTCGCTGTCAGCCAATTCATCACTTTCAAAGCGAAATATGTTCATGACATACGACTGCTAGAGCATAATTAGCTATAGAGGCTTTCAAACTGAATGAAAAAACTGGAGATTCAGTGAATCGCCAGGATACAATTTCTCCCAGAGCGTCAACATTTTTGTTGATATTTTTGTTAAACTAGTGGGGCAATAGCGCTGTGCGCTGTTACTATTTGTAGACCCGAAACTCAGACGAACAAATCGAAATTAACATTCATCATTTCCTCACTTTTGTCTGCCTTTTTTCATTAAAATGAGAAAAAATGTCAAAAGTCTGACAAAAATCGCATTTGTGCGCGGCGCTATTAGTTATTGCAAAAAGATACAGGTGTGTTCACATGGTGCGACAAGTTTTATTCAAGCTGCATAGACTATTCCATACTGCAACAGAACAAGACATGGCTTCGAAGACGACAGTTGTATTGTTCTTCTTGTTGGGTAATGTACGTTTTTCCGCCGAAGACAACCCCGAATCTTCTCGTTTTTCCTCTTTTGAAACCTTGCAAAATAGGAAGCTCCTTGGATATGTTGCCAAACGGTTTGATTCACCAAGTTTGTTATCTTGCGGTCAGCAATGTCTGAGAAATACCTGGTGTACTTCCACCAGCTTCAAGTTTTCCTCCAAGTGGAAAGACGAAGGCACTTGTGAACTGAACAAGCATGACATGTCCATTAACGAAAACAACAATTTCTCTGACGATGAAGGAACGACTTTCTCGCTGTTACTTAAGGTCAGAATTAACATTATATTTTCACTGATTATCTAAAGGAGCATTCAATGTTTATTTCTAAAAAGCAGTTGTTGACACTTAATTTTCTAAAATCCCTCGGCCCTTTATACTTTGTTGGTGACGACTGAATAAGACAGGGAAATAATTTAAATACAATGATACGACGACACAGAAACTTACCAAATAGTGAGGGAACTAGTAAAAGCGACACACTTAAACAGAAACAAAAATAATTCATAAGCCACGCTCTGCTATGAGGGCGTAAAACATGACACATATGGGAAAGCGTAATTTACCTAAAGGGCCAAAATAATGGTGAATAAATGAATGAGGGAAAAACAAAAAACAATGCGCGTAAATAAAGTTAGTCGTTTCTACCGTTTCATAGTGGATATCACAAGGATACAATAATTCCTATTTGAATTCACGACTCATACACAAAAGTGGGTGTGCAGCTTGAACTAGGATCCCGAGTATTTAATGCCGTCCGACAAAGTTACACAGAGTAGTAAACAACTCGTCATCACCTCTCGGGCTAAAACGTTCAGTGTGCCGCCGCCTGATACGAAAACCCAAAAACCCAATGGGAAAAATGGGAACGTATTCCCCATCCAAAACTGCAGACGCACCGACCTCTGGGGGTTAGAGGTAAAACAGCTTAATTACATGCAAGATAAAATTTTACATAAAACTAGGAAAGTTCGAGAGCTGAGATGCATACATTACAAATATCAAACCTTAAATACACCATACAATAAAAGACTCAATAAACGCCATAGCGGCCCACGTGCTGACATACCAAGAGGAAAATATTTACATTCTTTGTCACACCAACTTACAGTTTAGTTCCGCCAAATGTAAATACATTAATCTGCTCATCATATTTCAAAATCTTCTCATAAAAACTACTTTTCCTTTTCAAAAATATTCAAATTAAAAAAAAAATTAAAAACTATTCATGGAAAGTAGATCGCTATATTGATAAGCTCGGTTTCCATGACGACGCTGTTTCCTTCATACGTGGAAAAAGTAATGTTACGTTCACTGCACGTACTGAAGATATCATGTTCCGAAACAAGAGATATTCTGGCTTGCTGGCTGGCTCCCCCTGCTAACTATTACAATGGCCGCTTGTTATTAAGAGCTGAGGATAAAGTATCAACTCTTAGGAGAGTGTTATTGTTATCTATATTCCCCAGGGTTGTCAGATGACCGGTTGCCTCAATGGGGGTTCCTGTGTTCGCGACATAAAAAAGCAAACCTTCTCATGTTCTTGCAAAAATCCTTGGACTGGTGAAAGATGTGAAAATAAAATGGGTAATTATGACGTTATGGGTAATTATGACGTCATCTTTCAAATACATTCTAATAAAAAAATTACTTTTCCTTTCCAAAATATATTTCAATAAAAGCATAGTTGTATTGGTAAAATGGGTAATTATGACGTTAACCACAAAGAAAGGCAAAAGTTTATGAGTTCCACTTTTCATCTTTTTTCAATGTGCCATTTAATAACCTCATCCACCTCAAAAGATTTTCAAGTGAATAGTAAGCCGGTAGACAGTGAAAGCATCATCCTCTGTGAACAGAGATATGGAAAAAATGAACTTAGCTCATAATGGCACCTAATACATATTCACCTTTCAGCCCCTAATTAAAAGAGTGACAAGCAACTAATTTCTCCTCGTAGTATCCTTACTGAATAAAGCAAAAAACTCATGGGAATTTAGGAAGTAAGCATCAACTAAAGAATACTTTGATTGTCAAACAAATTCTCCTTGTCAGTGCTTTTGGAAATGTATAAAGAACAGTATGGAGAAGATGCATATTGACCTTACGCTGTAAAGGGTTAAAGATGCTGAGGTATAACTGTGAGAATTTTGTCTTTGAGTCACGTAATGAATTCTAACTATTTCGTTTCCCTTCATCTTCTAGGGAGCTCCACGTGCCAGGAAATTTATCATAATAAATTGTAAGTTACTGGTAGAACATTTTCCAATCACTCTTAGTTACAGTCAGTACTGGCTTCTTCCAGCATCAAATGATAAAGTCCTGCTGGTCAGTCTCAGTAAAAAGTTCCTGTAATTACTATGAAAATCGACTTTTACATTCCAAAGACGTAGAAGTATTTTTAGCGACTTCAATTCTTAAGACACAGTAATTCACACTTCCAACCTGTTTTTTCGTGGGAAATAATTCAAATTGAGAGCTTTAAAATGATAACACGAAAAACCCACTCTGTGACTAAAGCCTCAACAAGTCAAAAAACAATTATAATCTTAAAGCCTCTTCATAAAAAATAAAAAAGCGAGGCAAACGTTCCAACAGTTTTGTACTTTTAGTCATCTGACCACAACCCTTATGATATACTTCTCACCTATTTCCTTACGGCAGTTCTTTTGAAATGTCTGTACTGTCGTCATTTCTTCTAAGGCTAATGGGAATAAGGCCTATTCATTACAAATAAGTTCTGACAAGGTTCCCGTGTACTGTCACATGACAAGTCTTGGCGCATGCGGGGATATGGATGGACGCTGGTTATGAAGATGAATGGCTCCCTAGTATGTACTTATTTTGGTTCACCAATTAGGGCTCCTAGGTCTTTTACAAGACGTCCACTTAAAACAGTGAACTGCTTTAACGATATCCTATTGCTTAAGCAAAAATGTTTTGGCATTCCAAGATCTCTTTGCTCAGGTTATTTACTAATATTTCATAAGCACTTTATCGTTAAGCATAAAAACAAACAGAAGCCACAATTTACTTGCAGTCATATGCTTGTCATTGGCCGGGGTCAAAATATATTATAGGTCTTTTCAGTCTTTTCTACGCTGACTAGAGAACTTTTCATTACGATTCTAATCTCTGGAGCAATAATCAAACTATCAATATTGACGGAGGAAAGACTGGATTTGACTCACAAGAGACCAAGTTACCGACCTATTGGAACACATCTTTCACCAAGATCTGCCTCGGTATGAAGATCGAACAACATATTAACTTCATACTCTTCAACCAGAACGCTAATTCCCCCTACTCATTAATCGCTGATGGAAACCATCGCACGACGTCATTGGGTCGTGACAACTGGAGGAAACTGATTGGTTCACAAGCATCGTTACAACCCAATTGCAACCGAGAGGGGTTTAATGTGAAGAGCAATAGATCAGGAAGACCGAAAGCTCGCATTGGAATCCTTGGAAACAACGAGAACAACTGCAACACTTGTGACTCTAGAGTTGGGTTCGGCACAAGAAGTTTTCACGATGACTCCAACACCTGTGGAAACGAAGCTAAGTATGGAAATATACATATCAAAGCGATGGGATACATTCTGATACAATGAGAGAAGAACAAGCGATAGAGATGTGGTTCAAAGTCACTGTCGAGTATTGCAGGGTGCAACCTTCCTGTGCATTATATGACGCATGCAAGTAATCTTGTTTCAGGGACTTCGATCCCTGACTCAACGCTTGGAGCACAGGATCTTTGAGCTCCGCATCCATTGGGTTAGGAACGAGATTAGTGTAATAGGCCTGCGCTCATTAAATAAATTACGCTTTCTTATTTATTGCTAAAGCTCGCTATTGAAAAAAGAACTAAATTGTTACTTTTTCAAAAAAAGTATGTGGCCACTGACAGTCTTTTTTTCTTTCTCTAAATTCTAAATTTATAAGCATCTTCTTAAACTCAACGATGATCGCCGTAATTCTCACCAAGAAAATACTGAGCACACTCTCACCAAAATTACGCGTTCTCTGCGGGCTACAATTTAGAGTTTGAAGACAGTGTCCGCTGAGGTTTTCCTTCTCGCCAGATCCTTGAGTTCTACCATAAATTTTTGTCTATTGGTGTCGTCGGTTAAATTTTTGATCAATACCCGCCAGCCTATTCGAGGAAAGTTTTTTTTTTTTTTTTCATTTTCGAATTCAAAAGAAAGCAGTAACACATCCTGTAACATGTGCAAATATTTTTATTGTGTGGAATTTGCAGGTTTTTGTTCCATTAGGAGTTGAAGAATTGAAATACGTTTTTCAATTGCCGGAATATTTGCTAATTCGCTGTCAGCAAATATATCACTTTCAAGGCGAAATATGTTCATGACATAAGACTGCTAAGGCATAATTAGGCGCTTTCAAAGTGAATGGAAACTGGAGATTCAGTTAATGCCGGACTAGGAAGCAATTCAGTTCTCTCAGAGCGTCAACATTTCTGTTGATATTTTTTTGTTAAAGTAACGGGGTAATTAGTTATTATTACAAAAAGCGACAGGTGTCTCCACATAGTGCGACAAGTTTTAATCAAATTATGAAGCACAGGAAGTGTTATTACAAGCTGCAAAGACTATTCCACTGATAGTGCAACAAAACAAGATATGGCTTCGAATACGACAGTTGTATTGTTATTCTTGTTGGGTAATGTACGTTTATCCGCCGAAGACAACCCCAAAATTTCTCGTTTTTTCCTTTTTTGAAACCTTGCAAAATAGGAGACTCATTGGATATGTTGCCAAACGGCTTTATTCATCCATTTTATTATCTTGCGGTCAGCAATGTCTGAGAAACACCTGGTGTATTTCGACCAACTTTCTCGACCGACTTTCTCGCTGTTACTGAAGGTCAGAATCAACAGTATATGTTCTCTGATTATCTTAGGGAGCGGTCATTCTTTATTTCTAATAAGCAGTTGTTGACAGTCAACTCTCTACAGTCCCCCGACCCTTTCTACTTTGTTGGTGACGACTTAATAAGACAGGAAAATAAATACAATGATACGACGAGAGAGAAACTTACTAAATGGCGAGGGTAATCTAGGAAACACGACACACTTAAACAGAACCAAAAATAATTGATAAAGCACGCACTGCTGTGAGAGCGTAAAACATGGCACATATGAGACGGCGTAACTTACCTTAAGTGCGAAAATAATGGTGATTAAATGAATGAGTGAAAAAGAGAAAAGAATTCGCGTAAATTAAATAAACCTACCGTTTCATGGTGGATATCAGAAGGATGCAGAATAATCTGCTTATCATATTCCAAAATCCTCTCATAAAAATTACTTTTCCTTTCAAAAATATTTGAATTAAAGTTTAGTTCTATCGGTAAAGTAAAAAATTAAAACCCTTCATGGAAAGTAAATCCACCATATTGATAAGTTCTGTCACCATGATGACGCGCTTCTCTTCGTACGTGAAAAAATTAAATGTTACGTTCACAGCACACACTGAAGATATCATGTTCTCAAAGAAGAGATATTGCGGCTTGCTGACTGGCTCCGCCTGCTGACCATCACGATAGCCGTTTGTTACTATTAGCTAAGGATAAAGTATCATCAAATTATGCTGTCTTTCTTACTGCTAAAGCTCGCCATTGAAAGAAGTAAATTGTTACTTTTTCAAAAAAAGTATGAGGCGACTGCCTTTTTTTTTGCCTTTCTATGAAATAAAGGTGGAAACCTCGGGTGATATAGAAAACCTTCAAAAGCTCGAATTACTTGCTGGCTGGCTGGCTAACTGGCCGACGCACTAAATGAGTAGCTTTAGAAGACTTTTACGGTACAATTACATTTATATCTACAGCCTGACCGTGCGCATGTCCCGGAGGAATCTGCAATGCGGACGTCTTATTAGGACGAGTTAACATCAAGAAGCGCGCGATCGTTCATTCAACCGGCTAAGTTTATTATTTATTTATATACTTATGTAACGATTTGCACACTAATTACAATGTACGGGTAGTACGAATAATAAGACATTATGTTTCCCACAAGATTCGACAACTAGCCCAGCCCTTTGGTAATTATAATTTAAAAAAAAAAACAACAACAACAACAAAAAAATACCATTTCCCGATCCATAACTTTACTCTTCTACATTTGGGACAGATAATCTTAAATGAACGAACGTTGTCCCCATCGAAAGCATTATAAAGACGCTTAAAAAAATTATGATTTAAGTTGGCAGTTGAATGAACCCAAGGATTCAGCCAACTTGATATCATTAGGGATACTATTCCACATTATACAAATCATTTGTATAATGTGGAATTACACAATTTATATTTGTGTAATGTCTACTAAAGAAATAGTCCCGAAAGTGCGAGGTACGCTTTCTATTTGTCCTTAGATAAAGCTTAATTAAACATTGATTTGAAGTTAGAGTCTACGGTAGGGGGAGCGGGGGCGGGAAGGAGCACTCCCCTACCCTCATCCCCCCAATATCTTTTCATAGTCGCTCGCCCCTATTGGTTCAAATTTCTTTTTCTCCCCAGCCTTCAGGCTCTGTTAAACTCAAAGATGACGGCCGTAATTCTCGTCAAGAAAATACTTAGCACACTCCCGCCAAAACTACGCGTGCTCTGCAGGCTACAATTTGGAGTTTGAAGACACTGCCCCGCCCGGACCAATACTCATGGTCTTAGAATAGCTGAGGAGAATTTGCTTTCTTTCTATAATATCAAGAAATGGATAGATATTCTACTCTTCTCGGATAAGGACGAATAAACCGTAGGCCCCGTCTCCTGCAGGGTTAGGGGTAGGAGACGTTAATTTCCCACGCCAAGATTACTGTGTGGTGGAAGTCCTCCCCTGGGGTGGGATGGGTGGGTATCATACTCGGAGATACAAGCCCTCTAGCTATTCTAAATCCGAGTTTAAATAAAGTTATATGTATGAATACATTATAATAACAATAATAATAATAATAATAATCTATTTAATAATCCATTTATATAGCACCTTTTCTACAAGATTCAAAGGCGTTGTTCACAAAAATTTGATAAAGCTAAAAAGTAAAAATAATCACAAGAAATTGACATTAAAACTAGGCACTAACTACACAATAGATAAATGTACACGATAGATATCGATTCATAAACATTACGATTCATAAGTTCGAATAAAAAGAAATGTTTTAAGTTTGCGTTTAAAATCGTCAATTGAGTTTGCAGATTTAATATCCTCCGGTAAGTTACTTCCAAAGTTCCGGAGCAGCAATAGAAAAAGCTCGTTTACCATATGATTTGAGATTGAAAAAGAGTTTAACTAATAGATTTTTATTAGAGGATCTAAGATTGCGGTTGGGTGTATACAATTGGAGGAGTTCCTGTATATAGATTGGAGCGCAATCATGAAGCACTTTTGTAGGTAATCTAATTTTTAATTTGATGTGAAGGAAAACAGGGAGCCAGTGAAGATCTCTCAGGACTCCAGTAATATGGCAAAATCTTGAACACTGGCTGTACAAGGCGAGTGGCAGAATTTTGAACATGTTGAAGCTTTCGAATACGATAGGATGGTAGGCCGTACAATAAATAATTACAATAATCAAGTTAGAAACTACGGAGGCATGAATAATGATCTTTGCTACATCATAAGTAAGATATTTACGAAGATGGAAGAAGGACGATTTACAGACTGCATTGACATGAGGTACCATTCAAAGGGACTGATCAAAGATAACACCAATATTTCGTGCCCTGGGGGAGCAGGATACGGTCTCATTTGATATATTAACAGAAGACAGTGGCGGCCGAGGTCAATGGGAAAAGGATATTACGAGAACTTCAGACTTGTCTTTATTTAATTTGAGCTTGTGGGAAAGCATCCATGCATCCATGTCCCGAACACAGTTTACCAATTTGGTGTTACTCAGATTCATACCAGAAACAGACGACGTCCTGAACGTAATATATAGCTGAGTGTCAACGGCATAAAAGTGATAGATGTATGTATGTATATGTATGTAGTGTCTGCTAAAACTTTCCTGCTCGCTAGATCCTTGAGTTCTACCACCATGATATTTTTGTCTATTGATGTCGTCTGTTAAATTTCTAATCGATAACCGTCAACCTATTCGAGGAAATTCCTTTTTCTATTTCATTTCCAGCAAAAAACAGTAACACATCCTGTCACATATGCAAATCTTTTTATTGCGTGAAACTTTGCAGCTTTTTGTCCCATGAGGAGTTAAAGAATTGGAATACGTTTTTTAATTTCCGGAATATATGCTAATTCGCTGTCAGCCAGTTCATCACTTTTAAGGCGAAATATGTTCATGACATAAGACTGCTAGAGCATGATTAGAGGCTTTTAAATTGAATGGAAAACTGAAGACTTGGTGAATCGCTAGGATGCAATTTCTCGCGGAGCGTCAAGATTTTTGTTGACATTTTCGTTAAAGTAGTGGGGCAGTAGCGCTTTGGGCTGTTACTGTAAACAGACCCGAAACTCAGACAAACAAATTGAAATTTACATTAGACAATCCCTCACTTTTGTGTATCTTTTGTCATTAAGGTGAGGAAAATGTCAAAACTCAGACAAAAATTGCAAATTAATCACTTTCGCGTCATTCGTGCGCGGCGCTATTAGTTGTTACCAAAAGCCACATGGTGCTACAAGTTTTATTCCAACTTCGAAACGCTGGAAGTGTTATTACAAGCTGTAGACTATTCCATAGTGCGACAGAACAAGATATGGCTTTGAAGACGACAGTTGCATTGTTATTCTTGTTGAGTAATCTACGTTTTTCCGCCGAAGACAACCCCAAAATTTCTCGTTTTTCATTTTTTGAAACCTTGCAAAATAGGAAGCTCAATGGATATGTTGCCAAACGGCTTGATTCACCCAGTTTGTTATCTTGTGGTCAGCAATGTCAGAGAAACACCTGGTGTACTTCCACCAACTTCAAGTTTTCCTTCAAGGGGAAAGAAGAAGGAACTTGTGAACTGAACAAGCACGACATGTCCACTGTTAACGAAACCAACAATTTTTCCGATGACCAACAAACGACTTTCTCGCTGTTACTCAAGGTCAGAATCAATAGCATATGTTCTCTGATTATCTTAAGGAGCTGTCATTATTTATTTCTAATAAGCAGTTGTTGACAGTCAATTTTTTACCGTCCCCCGGCCCTTTATATTACTATACACGACACACTTAAACAGAACCAAAATTAATTAATAAAGCACGCACTGCTATGAAGGCGTAAAACATGCCACATATAGGACGGCATAATTTATCTAAAGTGCAAAAATAATGGTGAATAAATGAATGAGTGAAAAAGAGAAAAGAATATGCGTAAATAGAATTAATCGTTTCTACCGTTTCATAGTGGATATCACAAGGATGCAAATTAAATCTTCTTATCGTATTTTAAATACATTCTAATAAAAAGTTACTTTTCCTTTCCAAAAAATATTTCAATAAAAGCATAGTTCTATTGGTAAAATAAAAAATTAAAACCCTTCAGGGAAGTAAATCCGCTGCATTGAGAAGCTCGTGACGACGCTGTTCTCTTCATACGTGGAAAAATTAATGTTACGTTCACTGCACGCACTGAGGTTATCAGGTTCTGAAACAAGAGATATTCTGGCTTGCTGGCTGGCCCCGCTTACCAACTGTCACGATGGCCGTTTGTTACTAATAGCTAAGGATAAAGTATCATCTTTTACGAGCGACTCATGTTATCTATACTCTCCAGGGTTGTCAGATGACCGGTTGCCTCAATGGGGGTTCCTGTATTCGCGACATAAAAAGGCAAACTTTCTCGTGTTCCTGCAAAACTCGTTGGACTGGTGAAAGATGTGAAAATAAAATGGGTAATTATGACGTTAACCACAAAGAAGGTTTAGGAGTTTATGAGTTTCACTTTTCATCTTTTTTTATGTGCCTTTCAATAACCTCACCCACCCTAAAAGATTGAATTGTCAAGTGAATAGTAAGCCGGCAGACAGTGAAAGCATCGCGCTCGGTGCAAAGAGATATGGAAAAAATGAAACTCTGCTCATATTGGCACCTAATACATATTCACCTTTCAGCCCCTAAGAGTTCCAAGCATCTAATTTCTTCTCACAGTATCATTGCTGAATCAAACACAACAGAAAACAATACAATATCAACCACACAAGTGATAAGAAAAATTAGGGGTTATTAGTTGATCCAATATCAAATTCTCCAATTCTCATTATAATAATTGTATGGCAGATAGTAAGGAGAGTTAGAGACCAGATCGTGGCAGTGAATTATGAGCAATGGACTGAAATAATTTGAATGTTTGTTGTAAAATTTGCATTTTTCGGTTTGAATTTGATGGTCTGCCGCCTTCAGTCATATTCAGGGATTTAAGGAAGTAACTGTAACGTTCTGGAGTTCGCTTATACAGTTCGCTTACAGTTCGCTTACAGCTCCTTTAGTTATTCGTTATCCTAGATTGTATCACCTCCGTTCTCACTTTACCGTGCATAATAAATACTCGAGTAAATGTCTCTTGGGGCCTTGGGCGTGAACTTGGAGGCCTGGACACTACACCTCCTCCCTTTTCTTTAGTGAGGCTTGAAGTCTCTGTAAATTGTTTCCCACGTGGACGTTCTGGCTCGAACTGATCTCCGGGGTTCCGATGGCGCGATTGTCGGTCCCCTGTGCGTCTCTTGCATGACTATATTTCCTTCTCCAGGAACCTCCCCTACTTCAATATGGCGGTTCGTTGGTCGCCTGCTCATCGGTTGTTGTTCTTTGTCCCAATCCAAATCGTCGTGCTCCTCCTTTCCAGCATACTTGAGTACCTTACAGTGGGAAGAATTGCGGGATTTGACTTCCTTTCCTCTCTTCACAGTGATCATGCTCCCTTTTATTCCAATGACTGCATATGGTCGTGGATCATAGGGCCAAGGCATAATTACCGTGCATAATAAATACTCGAGTAAATGTCTCTTGGGGCCTTGGGCGTGAACTTGGAGGCCTGGACACTACAGTAACCAACAACTAAAGGATCATTTGATTGTCAAACAAAGTTTCCTTGTCAGTGCCACTGGAAACGTATAGAGAACAGCATGGAGAAGATGCATATTGACCTTACGGTGTAAGGAGTTACAGATGCTGAGGTATAACTGAGACAATTTGGTCTTTGAGTCACGCAATGAATTCCAATTATCTCATACCCCTTCATCTTCCAGGGAACTCCACGTGCCAGGAAATTTATCGTGATAAATAGGCCTTTTGCAACAAACTGTCACGTGACCGATTTTCCCTTGGCAACGCCATACTGGAGGGCAAGCCATTTAGTCTTTCCTTGACAACCAACAAAGGGCGAGTTGGCGGAGGGGATACAAAGGTAAGGTTAAAGGTCTTTTAAGGCGTTTGTTTGTTATGATGTCACAAGAAAACAACAGGAAAATATCTCTTTGAAATTTTTACATACAACTGAACTAGTCTCGGACTGAAATCAGTCACTAGAGGCCGAGTTTCAGACTCGTGAAGTTTTAGCATGGTCAGTCTCGTTTGAAGTGATAGCGATGGCGGCAACGTTACCGAAAAATCCCCGTGATTCATTCGACTTTATTGCTATCTTACACGGATATTTAAGCCTTTAGAATGAAAATATTGAGTGATAGTTTCGTTTGAATTTCAGGGAGAATAGCCTTGCATCATAATGATATGGCGACTGCTGGTAGCCAAGCTCTTTCGACCGAATCACGACCGAGTTTCTGTTGGAGGGAGGCTTCTCGCTCACAACAAAAATACTAGCATATTTGATTGCAGTCTCGTTGTTCAGGGTGAACTCGAATAATTTTTCTTATATTCACAGGTGTGGAGTCCAGAGATTCAAGCAAGTTTCCTGATATTTCTTTCGCAGAAGTTGAAAGTTTTGCTCAGAAGGCGTTGCGATGCGAACATACCAGGAAAGCCTACAAGTTTTTCGCTGAACCTGGCTACCTTCATGATAAGAAACGTAAGTAAAATCTGGGATATCCTAACTTCTGTGTGCAAATATAAGCTTAAATAAAGTCGTCGGGTGTTTCTTAATATTAAGGTGGAGGAAATCCTCTGGAGGAAATGACTACAAAATAAAAAATATATATATTTAAGTGGTGATCAGCACCTAAACTGAACTGTATTTAAGCTTATATTTGCTATAAGGTTATAAGGGTATAAGGTTATTTGCTATAAGGTTATATTTGCTATAAGGTTAAGATCAAAATACCAAGAAAATTTCACAACATTGAAAATGAAGATTTGTCCAGAATTTACAAAAATATTGTTTTGTTTAGGTAAAGTATATAATTAAGTTGGAGATATTTGCCGTTCTAAGTTAAACAATAGCCTTTTTTTTTAAATTTGTGATTGAAATAATACAGTACATGCAACCAAGAAAGATGAATGCTAGTTAATTAAGCTTTCAGTAGATGAGAGTTTACAAAATAGATTTTTATGTTTAGTTAACATTATTGCAGTGTTTTCTGGACAAAAGCATTACTAGGCTAATTTTTTTTTCGTTTTTTGCAGTTCAATATTCTACTAACCAGGTCAAAGTAACACCAAAGTGATAATAAACCCTTGGTCACCATGGCTTAGTTTCTCACGAGATAGGAAAGTGTATGACAGCTCAGCTGGGGGGAATGGTTACCTCCCATTTGGACTTTTCGAAACCAAAGTTGTCAAGGAAGGCTCAACTGATTTTGATGGAGTACCTCATATTTACAAAAACCCTGTTGCCAAGCAGCTGTCACTGAAGAGAAACCATGAATACTATTACCAATGGAATGACTTTTTCAGTTATATCAATGAGACAACTTTCTTCTGTGAAAGAATTTATTATGATGCAGAATTTTTTCAGATTGCCAAAGATAATGTGGATGCCTTCTTTTTTTATTTTTACTTGTATAGGAACCTCGAAATGTGCAAACTCCTAATAATTTATGTTTCAAGTACATACTAGCTAGTATTATTATTACAACTACAACAACAACTTATTTGTATCCAGAATCAACTTAAAATAAATTAAATGAACAACAATAAGTTGGCTAGGCATGTACAAGCTCAAGTGCATTGTCCTCAAGACTTGATTCTGCAGTAATCTATTACTGTCTCAAGGTTTTGTAATGCTTAGAACTCCAATTAGGATGTTTTCTTTTATTTCATTTTCTCAATACAAAGAAGCTGCATTAACACATACTACTGAAGACAGATATTTACACTCTTAAAAGATTTTATTACCACTAATGTTTTTAAGGGGGATGAAAAAAATTGAAGTCTTTGCATGGATTGAATAAAATTTACCAATTACAGGTATAGATGTTTAATAATGAACTGTTGTGTCTTCAAGAAACATGTTTGCAGTTGTACAATGAAATAAAAAATCATCTTGGCAAATTTCTTGAAACTATACTCCCTTAAAAGTATTGGTCAATATCTAACCAAAGGTTATTCAGTGAACCAAAAAATTTTTTCTTGTTGCATGACCTTTAATAGCCTAAGGCATCGCCTGGATTTATCACAGTATTGAGCAATATTGTTTATACACTATCTAATACCTTTGACAGAACTATAGTTGTAGGCTTTCCACAATGTTTACCATAAAGTAAAGTGGGCTCACTGTGTATCTCTCATGTATTTTATCTATCCTTCTGCTGATGACATTATCAGTGGTCCCTGGAAGTTCACTAATAAGCAAACTACTGTGTAACCATCTCTAAGCTCTTTCTTGGAGTGTGGTGGAAATCTGCGAAACAATAACTTATTTTCACGGTCGTAGCACTTATCTGCATTGCAACCAGGAACACAGCAGTGAAATTTACTCATCGTGACCACCGTTGCAAGTTGCTTTAGGTAAACTTGTCAGTTCTTAACCTGCTCGCATACATTAAATTCAAAAAATCCAGTGAAAACCCTAAAACCAAACTTCCGCATGAAAAAAGCGATCAAGTCGAATTATTACAACGTAATCAAGGAGATTTTTCGGTTAGGTCACTGCCATTGATATCGCTTCAAGCGAGTACGTGCTAGAACTTCACGAGTCTGAAACCCGGCTTTCACTGATTGATTTCAGTCCAAGACCATTTCAGTTGTATGCAAAAATTCTAGAGAGATATTATCTTATTGTTTTCTTGTGACATCACGACAAACAAACGCCTTAAAAGACCCTTAACTTTACCTTTGTATCCACTTCGCCCACTCGCGCTTTGTTGGTTGTCAAGGAAAGACTGAATGGCTTGCCCTCCAGTATGGCGTTGCCAAGGGAAAATCGGTCACGTGACGGTTTGTTGCAAAAGGCCTATTGTAAGTTACCGGTAGAACATTTTCTACTCACTTAGATACATTCAGTACTGGCTTCCAGCATCAAACGGATAAAGTCGTGGTCAATCTGATTGAAAAGTACCTGTAGTTACGATGAAGATCGACTTTTACAATCCAGAAACAAAGGAGTATTTTTGGCGACTTCAATTCTTGAGGAAGAAACAGTAATTCACCCTTCCAACTTGTTTTTTCGTGGAAAATAATTCAAATTGAAAACTTTAAAATAGATGATACGAGAAAACCATTCTGTGACTAGAGCCTCAGCAAGTCATAAAATACAAATTTATCATTTTAAAACTTCGTCATAAAAAATAATAAAGCGAGGCAAATGTTCCTAAAGTTTTGTACTTTTACGTCATCAAACCACCACCCTCATGCATATACCTCTTACCTATTTCCTTGTTGCAGTTCGTTTGAAATCTCTGTCGTCATTTCTTTTAGGGCTGATGGGAATAAGGCTTATTCATTACATATAAGTTCTGACAAGGTGCCCGTGTACTGTCACATGACGAGTCTTGGCGCATGCGGTGGATATGGATGGACGCTGGTTATGAAGATGAATGGCTCGCTAGTATGGGTTCACTAGTTATGGCTTTAAGGTCTTCTGCAAGACGTCTAGTGAAAACAGTGAACTGCTTTAACGATTCGCGATTGCTTAAGCAAAAATATTTTGGCATTACAAGATTTATTTGCTTTATTTATTCATATTTCATAAACACTTTATCGTTAGGCTTAAAAACGAACAGAAGCCACAATTTTCTTGCACTATATGCTTGTCATTCGTTGGGGTCGAAATAAGTCATAGCCCAGTTTTAATGTACTTGAATGCACTTTTATCCATGCATCGTTCTATCAGTTTGAAAATCGTGAATCACTCAGGTCTTAACGAGACAAACTTTGTAATTAAGAATTAATTTGTTTATGCCGTGTCTAGAGAACGTTTCACTATGATGATGACCTCTGGAGCAATAAAAAAACTTTCAACCTTGAAGGAGGAAAGACTGGGCTTGACTCAAATGAGACCAAGTTACCGACCTACTGGAACACACCATTCACAAGGATCTGCCTCGGTATGAAAATCGGTGAGGAGGACAGCTTTATTGCAATTGACATGCCGGCTAACTCACTATATTCATTGATCGCTGATGGTAAATACCGCGCCACCTCACTGGGTCGTAACTCGTGGAAGAGGCTGATTGGCTCACGGGCCTCTCTGCAGCGCAATTGCAACAAAGAAGGGTTCAATGTGGTGTGTACTAGACCTAATCATTCGAAAGCAAGAATCGGTTATATTGGCAACCGAGAAAGCAATTGTGGCTCCTGTGATTCCAGAATTGGATTTGGTACTGGGGGTAATCCCGATGACTCAAACACGTGTGGTAACCAAGCAAGACATAACCCAGATAACAGCAAAAGACATATCACAGCCATGGGATATATTTCAGTGTAGTAAATTCTTCAACATGGTGGTGCAGCGCATAGAGAGGTGTTACAGTACCAGTTTCGAAATTAAGTTGGCGGAGAAGCACGGAATGGCCGTGAATACGTTTGAGAGATCAGCAGATTTGGAGCATGTAAAAATGAATAAATTGATTTAAATTTTGCGGTAATATTAACTCCTTCACAAACACAAATCTCAATATTATCCGCTAACAGCGAGATTTTTCAAAATATTTTGTTATTGTAATCGTTATCTTTGCAATGACAGTTATCTTTATCGTACCTTTATCGTGCGGCAGACTTTCACTCCTTGGTGATTATAAAACCAAAACCCGAGCTCTCAAACTGGCTGTGATAGAATTTCTTGCAGTTGACGCCTTGGCTGTAGCTTCTCAAAGAATTATGCAAAAATTAATAGTTTCATTTGGTTTATTAAATATTTTGAAGGAAAATTTTTAGATATCGATAGGAAGTACCCATCAAGAGATTATTTATGATAAAATGATAACAGTAGCTATTAATCCTAATAAACGTAAGATTACTGACTCTTTGACTCGCAGAAATGAGGAGAGGAGGAATGGGGAGAGGGACCTAAAACAGTCTGCATCTTGCTTTCAGAGTTCGTTAAGTGCACACTTGCTAGAGAAAAAAAAAAAGAAAGTGAATGTACGAGCCCTCCACACATTTTCAGATGTGTTGTGGTTCGCGACCCAAGCCCAGCGGTCAGGTGTTCCCACAAAGTCAAACTCAAACCGCGGTTCTAAGCTAGCAGTGGGCCTCAAGTATTCCCGGTATGAGGGTTGATTTGATCAGATAAATGAACTTCCACTTGTGATTAGCATTCGGCCCTCTTATCATTTTTCACAAAAATATATGTTCAGAAAAAAAGCTCGGCTAGATTAAAGATGGCTCAGAGCGCGGTTTGTTAAACAACGGCTGAGCTTTGTTTAAATAACCAGCCCTATGTTTAGCTTAGCTTTGTTTCAACAACTGCACCATATGTCAAACGCAAATTAGATAGGCTGTCAGAAGTGGTCGCTGGAAAACGTCAGCGACGTGAAGACTGCCGAGCACGCCTCGAGCATCTCCGATCTCATGACCACAAATGAACTCTGTCAGTCACGTGCTTGTCATCATCTAAACATTTTTAAAAGAAGTAAACATTTAATATTTTATTGGGAGTGCTAAATGTCTCAGGGATCACTTTTTATTTGTCATGGTCAGAGCTGGCTTCCTTTCCAATGGGGTATAACAACATATTATTCTTTTTCCTATTTTAAAATTCCACCATGTTCATCGCCAAAGGAACCTCCAGCTTAGATTCTCGTTCATCATATTTCAAAATACAGGAAAATAAGCAACTCATGGGATTTGTTGTCGAGAGGTCTTACTCTCCCACTCTGTTATCGTGTAGTCGACACTGTCTTAGCAATCTGTGGTGTACGTCGATAAACTTCAAGTTTTCCTTAAAGACGGACGATGAAATCGAAGGAACTTGTGAACTCAACAAGCATGATATCTTCGTTGTAAACGAAAACATTTACTTCGCTGACCGCGATGGAGTCATTTTCTCATTTCTCCTGAGGGTAATTATTGTTTTATTGCATTCATTAGTTAAAATCGTTATACAGAATTTTTTCTCTATCGCTGACGGACTGAATTCAAACCAGTCATTTAACTATCATATTACATTAACAAACAAAACCTTCACTGTGAGCGAAAACGAAAAACATAACTCGGTTGAGGCCTTACACGTAAAAATTAAACATCAACTTCGCAATAATCCTCAGGTAATCAAATTGAGATACTATATGAATATAGAATTCAAAAATAACTTAAAAAGTATCTTGCCCTATGTTACTTTATGAGCCAACTTTCACCTTTTCCTGATTATTCTAAATTTTCAGACCATAACTTCTTCGCGAAAAATCGTACTGAGATTGAATAACTCGATTAGACTGTTTTGAATCCATTCCTTAATAGTTTCCGGCGTTATCCACCTTATCATTTTTGAGACGGATAGATTAATATGCACAGCAAGAAATTTTGAATTTACGGTTCCGTAAAGACGTCGTAAAGAAAGCGTTAAGATCCTCTTTACTTATCTTTACGAGCTTCTTAAGACTTTCGTAAAGAAAGTCTTTACGCGATGTAAACGGTTGAATATAAAGATCACGCAATGAGACTATAAACGGTTTCTTTACGCGTATTGTAAAAAATCGTAATTAGTGTAAGGCGTCTACTCCGGCAATCCCGCGGAGCATGGGACCGAGTTTAAACAAGAATTAAAAAGTCGCTCGGCCAAAGTATTAGGTTCGAGTTTACTTTATGCAAATGAGATTTATGCAAATGAGTCCGAAGTATCGAAGTGCCGAAGTAGTGCCGAAGTGAGAACCGAAGTATTGGCCGGAGAGATGATCAGTCATGTGAGCAGTCAGTCAGGTCATCACCTTTTCACGGATTATAACGTAGACGTAAACGTGATCGGCAGATGCCTTATGTGTTATAAGTGCGTAAGGATTTGATAAGTATATATATGAGACAGTGTGTTACTCACCATCCATGTGGGATGTATCACATCTAACACTGCGCATGTCTACAAAACTTTACGCATGCGTTTTTCAAAAAAATTGGTAAAATACTTCATGTAAGTCTAGTCATCCTATCCTTTGCCGCCGCCGGTCCGAAAAGCCCGCTGCGGGGTTGCTAAAACGTTCCTCGGAATCAGTGTTTTTATTTTTCCTTTCTCTGACATGCCTTTTTCCATTAACATTTCAATTTTTGAAATCTACTGAGGTAGTTTTTTTTTCCAATAAATAATAAATAAATTCCTGGACACGTAGACAATGTGGTTTTCCAAATTTGTTGGTAAACATCTTTAATCTTCATTAAAGACTTAAATAAAATGCAACTTGAGGGGGTGGGCAGAAAATACTGAGTATTCTTTGTTTTCACGTGACGTCATCGATATTCTAAAATGATAAATCGCAGGGCCCCTGAGTTTTCAGCTTTCTTTGGTTATTGAACATCCTAAATGCATCTCGTTTTGAAGGTTTTCAGCTCTTACAGCTCTTATACTCTTACAGCGATTTTTAGCAATCTAAACAGTCGAGGTATCGTGAAAAGTGTTTATGTAAATATCTGCTAGTTGTAAAGGGCGAGCGGATCGATTTTTACAGCAGAAGTGAATTCCAGATGTTTTCAGCGATTTCCGGCCGCCATTACTGTGTCCCAGACTGGGACACAGTAATGGCGTAATGGCATAGAAAACACGCAGGCCAAGGCAATCAGCTGATCTTATGGCTCGAAAAGCTTCCTGTAATAGGCATTATGTAGCTTGTACGCATTTTTGTTCCTCCAATCATACATGTTTCAAAAAGAAAAAAAAAACTAATCTCTCGAGCTCGAAATGGGGAGCGCCTATTTTAAGTTATTAAATATATTGACGCGGACAGCAGGTTTATGCTTGTGTATGAAACAACGTAAAAGAAGAGATTCTGATAACCGCGAACATAAAATTAAAGACGTGTAAACTTATTGTGCGTAAAGAATGATAAAGGTCCGTAAAGAACAGTGCGTAAATAATCGTAAAGGATGTTAAAGACGCGTAAAGTGTCTCCAGCGAAACTGCTCAAAATACATAAAGTTTTACTTAAGACAGACGAAACACGATTATGTCAATTTTTGGGGGGTTACTAACTAGAAAGCAGTGAGTTGTATCCATCTTTGACCCATATTCTTTACGAATATGTAACATTGTTTACGTATTCTTTACGCGTTCCTTGCATTTACGCGTCTTTACGGAATGCGTTACTTTTCCGTAAAGAAAACGCCATATATTTACGGATCTTTACGCAAATGCTAAAGATACGTAAATTCATCATTTCATGCTGTGATGGTTATTGTGCTAAAATCTGCCATTAATTCACTCCTTGTGGCGTAAGTTCTCGTGAAAGCTCAGTGAGGCATAATGGGACATGATATTTGCAATTTCACGAATTTAAATGGCTTCCCACCTGATTTCTTTTTGTATGTTTGTCTCACTTTCAAAGACATCTGGTTTCGTACGCGCTGTGGTTTAAAGTATAACAAATACACAATGTGGAGCTTTTCTATTGAAATTGGAGAATTAAATTAAAAGAATATTTCCCTTTCATACATCATAAGTGACAAAGCTTTCATCTTTTTGTGTAAAGAGGCTCCCCCATCATTACTTTTGACAATTTCCCCGCAGATTCAGTCATCCTGTCGGAAAGAGAAATTTTTAAAATGTTTATACTCCTCCGCCTTTTTGTTTCAGTTTCTTAAAAAAAGAATGTCTCTACTTTTATTTTACGGAAAAATTAAGACTCCCCTTCAAAGTAAATGAACTTGACTTTACTTGTCGAAAGCTGTTCAGAGCTTATGTTAGTATGTTATTTGCCTTTCTTTTTCAGTTTCTTAAACAAAAACGATTTCTCAACTAGTATAACATGAAAGTATTTAAAAATCCCCTGCGAAATAAATGGATTTGACTTTACTTGTCGACAGCGGTTCAGAACTTATGCTATGTTAAGGCGATCGATTTAAAATTGTCTGGACATTTTCCAACCATTACTGGGTATCCTCTTCACATACGAATATTAACGAAATTCTTCAGACTTCTTGATTAGGACTGAGTCTCTTTACTCGTAAGAGTTATACTACTTTGGGTTTTTTCGAAATCGGAATCTCATTCACTTTTCCAAGGGAAGATATTTCAACAATCCGGAGTTTTCTTTTTCTAAATCAGTAAAGTTGTCATCCTTTTCCGGCTGACTTCTCCTGGTGATGGACTTCAAGCTGTCATGTTGATAATTTTGTTCCAGACGACAGATCTTGTATCCACATATGAAAATCGAGGAAACATAAGAAGCAGCTTACACACAGTTTGTAGGTAAAATGTGGAAACTTCACCTGAAATCTTACGTAAGCGTGATCGGGAGACCCTTCTCTTAACTTGCATATCCACACTTTACCAATTTCTAACAAAGACTCGGAATTCTTAAAATGCAAGCGTAGGCAGGGCTAAAAAAGCATATCAGTGGATATTTTAGACACCAATGAGGACACAGATTGCCTCAAACCCGAGAGTACTCAATTGTGTTTACAAAACTTATTTGCATAATTCTGAAAATTAACAAGGACATCTAGCTCTTAGACCGTTCAGCTTCGTTTGCTTATCCTCTACATGTTCTACATAAGTTATGGCGACGCAAAAAAGGAGAATTGGAAAACAACCAAACCATTTTGAAACATGTGTCCGAAACCCTTTTTCACGGGCTATAAGTAAACGAAACTTTGTTTCTCAAACGTTAGTCGAGAAGATCGCTCTTAGCGAGAGCGGCACTTAATTCCATAAACCTCACGTTGTTCTCCCACCCAACAACGCCAATAAGCACACCATTAGTACTCAGGGAGGGGTGGGTGCAGTCAATAAGTACTGAGGGAGGGTGGGAGGCAGAGTGTTATTACTCAGGGAGGGTGGGAGGTGGTTGTAATTGTAAACACTACTGGTTAATGGAGCTTTTACTCGATCGTGCAAATTATTTTATCGGTTTTTCGACTGACTTTTTGTATATCAAATTTTTTGCGCCGGGCCGAGGCGTTTCCTTAATTTTTTTGTCATGTGAAAGCGAAACTGTCATGTAAACACCGGACTTTCATTTGTATTGAAAATATCACGTTTACGATCCTCCACTGTTGAGTTGCCAGTCTGGCATAGGTTATGCGTGTGCCTTTTGAGGCGACTTGTGACCCATCAGTTTTCCTTTGTGTCATCAGACGAGATCACGGAATTTCCGGTCCTTAGCCCTTGACTTAGCCGCATATTGAATTCACAAGCCGCGCATCGCAATTTTACCGTTTATACGTTTACTATATAAAATCATTGTTGGTACAGTCGTACAAAACAACCTTCTCTCGGGTGTCTCGAAAACGCAGACCACAGACCTCGAAAACGCAGACCTCGAAAACACAGACCTCTAAAACGTAGAACTCGAAAACGCAAAAGTCGAAAAATTTGTTTTCGACTTTTCGAGGAGAACATTGGTTCACGCGCAGACGTCCAACGTTGAGCGCGGGACAAGCCATATATGGCTACTGAAATAGACATTAGCGGTGTACCACATTCCTTGAATGCAAAAATTCAAGTCCCTCGGCGATATCAATCACTGCCTTGAGAAAAAGCGGTAAAAAATGTTGAAAGGCTTAGCCTGCTTGTATTCTATCAAGACAAAGCAATAATTCGAGGAGATCTAAACCTGAACATCAAGACCGAATGGTAGGAAATCAAAACACTCGTATTCCATCATATAAGCAACCGGTTTAAGACCGATTAATATAATTTGTACGATCGAATAAACCTCCATTAACCAGTAGAGTTTACAATTACAACCACCTCTCGCCTCTCCCTGAGTAATAACAGTCGGCCTCTCATCCCTCCCTCAGTACTTATAGACTGCACCCACCCCTCCCTGAGTACTAATGGTGAGCTTCCCCCCTTATAAAATGGTAAAAAAAAAAAATGGTTAAAAAAATAATCCAGTCCAGTCCATACTTTACCCTATCCCGAAGCCGAAGGCTAAGGCAAATAATTGATCTGCGAGCTCCTACACTGACAAATCACAATATTTTACGATAACCGAGTTCGATAATTGTTTTATCATTCGATCACCGAGTTTGTTTTCAATTTTTTGGGGGAAGCAGCAAGCGAGTTTGTTTTCAATTTTTGGGGGGGAAGCGGCAAGCGCGCACTACTGCCAGATATCAAATGTTTTCCTTGTTTGTTTTGGTCGATAAAATCTGTGAATACTACGCATGAGCAGAATATTATTTGCAGCAAAGACGGATTTAGACGGTAGTACGCATGAGCAAACCATTACTTGTAGGAAGTTTTTTGTAGATCACGTGGTCGGCTCCCAGCCAATGAAAATGGGGAAAAAAATCCATCGAATGATAATAGTATTTATCCGTCAACAAGCTAAGAGGGGATGCCTAAGTTATACGACCAGTAAAGGCCTTTAAGTCTGTTATTAAAAAATCTCTCTTGTTCATCTACACTGACTAGAGAACTTTTCATTACGATTCTAATCTCTGGAGCAACAATCAAACCTACAATGTTGACGGAGGAAAGACTGGATTTGACTCACAAGAGACCAAGTTACCGACCTACTGGAACACATCTTTCACCAAGATCTGCCTCGGTATGAAGATCGAACAACATATTAACTTTATACTCTTCAACCGGAGAGCTAATTCCCTCTACTCATTAATCGCTGATGGAAACCATTGCACGACGTCATTGGGTCGTGACAACTGGATGAAACTGATTGGCTCACAAGCATCGTTACAGCCCAATTGCAACCGAGAGGGGTTTAATGTGAAGAGCGATAGATCAGGAAGACCGAAAGCTCGCATTGGAATCCTTGGAAACAACGAGAACGAATGCAACGCTTGTGACTCTAGAATTGGGTTCGGCACAGGAGGTATACACGATGACTCCAGCACCTGTGGAAACGAAGCTAAGTATGGAAATATACATATCAAAGCGATGGGATACATTCTGATACAATGAGAGAAGAACAAGCGATAGAGATGTGGTTCAAAGTCACTGTCGAGTATTGCAGGGTGCAACCTTCCTGTGCATTATATGACGCATGCAAGTAATCTTGTTTCAGAGGCTTCGATCCCTGACCCAACGCTTGGAGAACAGGACCTTCAGCTCCGCATCCACTGGGTTAGGAACGAGATTAGTGTGATAGGCCTGCGCTCATTAAATAAATTATGCTTTCTTATTTACTGCTAAAGCTCGCTATTGAAAGAAATAAATTGTTACTTTTTCAAAAAAAGTATGTGGCGACTGTCAGTTTTTTTTGTTTTTCTCTAAATTTATAAGTATCCTCTCTCTATGAAATAAAAGTGGAAGCTCTCGGGCGATATTGGAAACCTTCAAAAACTCGAATTACTAGCTGGCTAGCTGACTGGCTGGCACACTCACTGAATGAGTAGCTTTAAAAGACTTTTACGGTACAAATACATTTATATCTACAACCTGACCGTGCGCATGTCTCTGAAGAGCCTGCAGTGCAGACATCTTGGAAGGGCGAGTTAACGTTAAGAAGCGCGCGATCGTTCATTCAACCGGCCATATTTATTATTTATTTATTTATTTAAAGATTTGCGGCACCAATAACAATGTACGAGTAGTAATAAGACATTATGTCCCCAACAAGATTCGACAACCAGCCCTTTGGTAATAATAATTTAAAAACAAGAGAAAAAACCTTTCCCGATATATCAACCAAAACTAAATAAGTTAATTGATTAATTCATAATTAACGATTGCATACACTATATAAATTTACTCTTCTGCATTCTGGACAGATAATCTTAAATGAACGAACGTTGTCCCCATCCAAAACATTATAACGACGCTTTAAAAATAATGATTTAAGTTGGCACTTGAATGAACCCAAGGATTCAGCCAACTTGATATTCCACATGATACAAATTCTATTAAAGAAATAGTCCCGAAAATGCGAGATACGATTTATATTTCTCCTGTTATAACGCTTAATTTAACTTTGATTTGGAGTTAGAGTCCACGGTAAGGGGAGGGGCGGAAAGGGCCACTCCCATATCCTCACCCCCCTCAATATCTGTTCACAGTCGCTCGCCCCTAATGGTTCAAATTTCTTTATCTCCTCAGCCTTCCGCCTCCGTTAAACTCAATGATGATCGCCGTAACTCCCGCCAAGAAAATACTGAGCACACTCTCACCAAAATTACGCGTTCTCTGCGGGCTACAATTTAGAGTTTGAAAACAGTGTCCGCTGAGGTTTTCCTGCTCCCTAGATCCTTGAGTTCTACCCTATATTTTTGTCTATTGGTGTCGTCTGTTAAATTTTTCATCGATGCCCGCCAACCTATTTGAGGAAAGTTGTTTGTTTTTTTTTTCATTTTCAAAAGAAAGCAGTAACACATCCTGTAACATGTGCAAATATTTTTATTGAGTGAAATTTGCAGCTTTTTGTGCCACTAGGAGTTTGCTAATTCGCTGTCAGCCAATTCATCACTTTCAAAGCGAAATATGTTCATGACGTAAGACTGCTAAGGCATAATTAGGCGCTTTCAAAGTGAATGGAAAATGGAGATTCAGTTAATGCCGGGCTAGGAAGCAATTCAGTTCTCTCAGAGCGTCAACATTTTTGTTGACATTTTTTTGTCAAAGTAACGGGGTAATTAGTTATTATTACAAAAAGCGACAGGTGTCTCCACATAGTGCGACAAGTTTTAATCAAATTATGAAGCACAGGAAGTGTTATTACAAGCTGCAAAGACTATTCCACTGATAGTGCAACAGAACAAGATATGGCTTCGAATACGACAGTTGTATTGTTATTCTTGTTGGGTAATGTACGTTTTTCCGCCGAAGACAACCCCAAAAATTCTCGCTTTTCCTTTTTTGAAACCTTGCAAAATAGGAGGCTCATTGGATATGTTGCCAAACGGCTTTATTCACCCAGTTTATTATCTTGCGGTCAGCAATGTCTGAGAAACACCTGGTGTACTTCGACCAACTTCAATTTTTCCTCCAAGAAGAAAGACGAAGGAACTTGTGAACTGAACAAGCACGACATGTCCATTGTTAACGAAAACAACGATTTTTCTGACGACGAAGGAACGACTTTCTCGCTGTTACTAAAGGTCAGAATCAACAGTATATGTTCTCTGATTATCTTAACTGGAGCGGTCATTCTTTATTTCAAAAGAGCAGTTGTGAACGGTCAATTTTCTACAGTCCCCCGACCCTTTCTACTTTGTTGGTGACGACTGAATAAGACAGGAAAGTAAATGCAATGATACGAAGAGAGGGAAACTTACCAAATGACGAGGGTAATCTAGGAAACACGACACACTTAAACAGAAGCAAAAGTAATTGATAAAGAAGGCACTCCTGCGAGAGAGCGTAAAACATGGCACGTATAGGACGGTGTAACTTACCAAAAGTGCGAAAATTATAGTGATTAAATGAATGAGTGAAAAAGAGAAAAGAATTCGCGTAAATTAATTTAACCTACAGTTTCATAGTGGATATCAGAAGGATGCAGAATAATCTGCTTATCATATTCCAAAATCCTCTAATAAAAATTGCTTCTCCTTTCAAAAATATTTGAATTAAAGTTTAGTTCTATCGGTAAAGTAAAAAATTAAAACCCTTCATGGAAAGTAAATCCACCATATTGATACGTTCTGTCACCATGATGACGCGCTTCTCTTTATACGTGAAAAAATTAATGTTACGTTCACAGAACACACTGAAAATATCATGTTCTGAAAGAAGAGATATTTCGGCTTGCTGACTGGCTCCGCCTGCTGACCATGACGATGGCCGTTTGCTACTAATACCTAAGGATAAAGTATCATCTCTTACGAGCGACTCATGTTATCTATATTCTCCAGGGTTGTCAGATGATTGGTTGCCTCAATGGTGGTTCTTGTATTCGAGACGTAGAAAGGCAAACTTTCTCGTGCGCTTGCCAACAGCCTTGGATCGGGGAAAGATGTCACATGATCAGTCTCGGCGCATGCGGTGGGGGTGAATGGACGCTGGTTATGAAAATAAACGGCTCTCAGGTATAAATTTGTTAAACTGTAATGTTCTCAAATTTGACTGGCTACGGACAACTATAGTGTGGAGGCTTCATTTTGGAATATTAGTCGGAGGGGATGCCTAAGTTAAGTCTGTTATCAAAAATCTCTCTTGTTTATTTACGCTGAATAGAAAACTTTTCACTACGATTCTAATCTCTGGAGCAACAATGAAACCTTCAATATTGACGGAGGAAAGACTGGCTTTGACTCCCAAGAGACCAAGTTAACGGCCTATTGGAACACATCTTTCACCAAGATCTGCCTCGGTATGAAGATCGAACAACATATTAACTTCATACTCATAAACCGGCAAGCTAATTCCCTCTACTCATTAATCGCCGATGGAAACCGTCGCACGACCTCCTTGGGCCGTGACACGTGGATAAAGCTGATTGGTTCACAGGCATCGTTACAGCCCAATTGCAGCCGAGAGGGGTTTAATGTGAAGTGCGATGGATCAGGAAGACCGAAAGCTCGCATTGGAATCCTCGGAAACAACGAGAACGACTGCAACACTTGTGACTCCAGAGTCGGGTTCGGCACAGGAGGTAAGCACGATGACTCCAACACCTGCGGAAGCGAAGCTAAATATGGTAATATACATATCAAAGCGATGGGATACATTTTGGTACAATGAGATAACAACAAGCAATGGAGATGTGCTTCAAGGGTTCTGCCGAGTTTTGTAGGGTGCAACCTTCCTGTGCATTGTATGAAGCATGCAAGTAATCTTGTTCCTCAGGGACTTAGTTCCTTAACTCAACACTCGGGGCACAGGACACTCGGCTCCGCATCCACTGGGGCTGGGAACGAGATTAGTGTAATAGGCTTGCGCTCATTAGATAAATTATGCTTTCTTCTTTACAGCTAAAGCTCGCTATTGAAAGAAGTAAATTGTTACTTTTTCGAAAAAAGTATGTGGCGACTAACTGTTTCTTTATATCTTCTTTCTTTGAAATAAAGGTGGAAAACTTGTCGGGCGATATAGGAAACCTTAAAAAACTCGAATTACTTGCTGCCTAGATAACTGGACGACGCAGTAAATGAGTAGCTTTAGAAAAATTTTACGGTACAATTACATTTATATCTACAGCCTGACCGTACGCATGTCCCGGAGGAATTTGCAGTGCGGACGTCTCATTAGGACGAGTTAACGTCAAGAAGCACGCGATCGTTCATTCAACCGGCTATATTTATTATTTATTTATTTATTGATTGATTTATCTAACGATTTGCACACTAATTACAATGTACGGATAGTATGAATAATAAGACATTATTTTTCCTACAAGATTCAACTACCAACCCAGCCCTTCGGTAATAATTAAAAATAAGAAAGAAACAAAAAAACCCTTCCCCGATCCATCAACCAAAACTAAATAAGTTAACTGATTAATTTATAATTAACAAGTGCATGCACCATATAACTTTACTCTTCTACATTTAGGGCAAATAATCTTAAATGAACGAACGTTGCCCCCATCAAAAACATTCTAAAAACGCTTAAAAAATTATGATTTAAGTTGGCACTTGAATGAACCCAAGGATTCAGCCAACTTCATATCATCAGGGATACTATTCCACATGATACAAATTCTACTAAAGAAATAGTCTCGAAAACGCGAAATACGATTTTTATTGGTCCTGAGATAAAGCTTAATTAACCTGTGATTTGGAGTTAGATTCCACGGTAGGGGAAGGGGGCTGGAAGGGGCATTCCCCTATCCTCACCCCCCTCAATATTTTTTCACAGTCGCTCAGCCCAAATGGTTCAAATTTCTTTCTCTCCGCAGCCCTCCGCTTCCGTTAAACTCAATGATGATCGCCGTAATTCTCGACAGGAAAATACTGAGCACACTCCCGCCAAAATTACTCGTGCTCTTCAGGCTACAATTTGGAGTTTAACGACAGTGTCCGCTGAAATTTTCCTGCTCGCTAGATCCTTGAGTTCTACCATATATTTTTGTCTAGTAATGTCGTCTGTTAAATTTCTTATCGATACCCACCAGTCTATTTGAAGAAAGTTTTTTTTCTTTTTCATTTCCAATAAGATATTTGATCAAGAAAGCAGTAGCATCTCCTGTAACATATGCAAACCTTTTCATTGCGTGGAATTTTGTAGTTTTTTGTCAGATAAGGAGTCGAAGAGTTGGATTACCTTTTTTAATTACCGGACTTGCTAATTCGCTGTCAGCCAATTCATCACTTTCAAAGCGAAATATGTTCATGACATAAGACTGCTAGAGCACAATTAGCTATAGAGGCTTTCAAACTGAATGAAAAAACTGGAGATTCAGTGAATCGCCATGATACAATTTCTCCCAGAGTGTCAACGTTTTTGTTAATATTTTTGTTGAAGTAGTGGGGCAATTGCGCTGTGCGCTGTTACTATTTATAGACCCGAAACTCAGACGAAAAAATTGAAATTAACATTAATCATTCTCTCACTTTTGTCTCTCTTTTTCATTAAAATGAGAAAAAATGTCAAAAGTCTGACAAAAATCGCATTTTTGCGCGGCGCTATTAGTTATTACAAAAAGATACAAGTGTGTTCAAATGGTGCGACAAGTTTTATTCTAATTACGAAGCACATGAAGTGTTATCACAAGCTGCATAGACTATTCCATAATGCATAGTTATCACAAAAAGACACAGGTGTGTTCACATGGTGCGAAAAGTTTTATTCAAGCTGCATAGACTATTCAATACTGCAACAGAACAAGACATGGCTTCGAAGACGACAGTTGTATTGTTCTTCTTGTTGGGTAATGTACGTTTTTCCGCCGAAGACAACCCCGAAACTTCTCGTTTTTCCTTTTTTGAAACCTTGCAAAATAGGAAGCTCCTTGGATATGTTACCAAACGGTTTGATTCACCCAGTTTGTTATCTTGCGGTCAGCAATGTCTGAGAAATACCTGGTGTACCTCCGCCAACTTCAAGGGGAAAGACAAAGGCACTTGTGAACTGAACAAGCATGACATGTCCATTAACGAAAACAACAATTTCTCTGACGACGAAGGAACGACTTTCTCGCTGTTACTTAAGGTCAGAATTAACATTATATTTTCTCTGATTATCTTAAGGAGCATTCGATGTTTATTTCTAATGAGCAGTTGTGGACAGTTAATTTTCTACAGTCCCTCGGCCCTTTATACTTTGTTGGTGACGACTGAATAAGACAGGGAAATAAATTAAATACAATGATACGACGAGACAGAAACTTACCAAATAGTGAGGGAACTAGTAAAAGCGAAACACTTAAACAGAAACAAAAATAATTCATAAGCCACGCACTGCTATGAGGGCGTAAAACATGACACATATGGGAAAGCGTAATTTACCTAAAGGGCCAAAATAATGGTGAATAAATGAATGAGGGAAAAACAAAAAAGAATGCGCGTAAATAAAGTTAGTCGTTTCTACCGTTTCATAGTGGATATCACAAGCATACAATAATTCCTATTTGAATTCACGACTCATACACAAGAGTGGGTTGCAGCTCGAACTAGGATCCCGAGTATTTAATGCCGTCCGACAAAGTAACACAGAGTAGTAAACAACTAGTCATCGCCTGTCGGGCTAAAACGTTCAGTGTGCCGCCGCCTGATACGAAAACCCAAAAACCCAATGGGAAAAATGGGAACGTATTCCCCATCCAAAACTGCAGACGCACCGACCTCTGGGGGTTAGAGGTAAAACAGCTTAATTACATGCAAGATAAAATTTAACATAAAACTAGGAAAGTTCGAGACCTGAGATGCATACATTACAAATGTCAAACCTTAAATACACCATAAAGTAAAAGACTCAATTAACACCATAGCGGCCCACGTGCTAACATACCAATAGGAAAATATTTACATTCTTTGTCACTGCCACATACAGTTCAGTAGTTCCGCCGAATGTAAATACATTGATCTGCTCATCATATTTCAAAATCTTCTGATAAAAACTACTTTTCCTTTTCAAAAACATTCAAATTAAAAAAAAAATTGAAAACTATTCATGGAAAGTAGATCGCTGTATTGATAAGCTCGGCTGCCGTGACTACGCTGTTTCCTTCATACGTGGAAAAATTAATGTTACGTTCACTGCACGTACTGAAGATATCATGTTCTGAAACAAGAGATATTCTGGCTTGCTTGCTGGCTCCCCCTGCTAACTATCAAAATGGCCGTTTGTTATTAAGAGCTGAGGATAAAGTATCAACTCTTAGGAGAGTGTTATTGTTATCTATATTCCCCAGGGTTGTCAGATGACCGGTTGTCTCAATGGTGGTTCCTGTGTTCGCGACATAAAAAGGCAAACCTTCTCATGTTCTTGCAAAAATCCTTGGACTGGTGAAAGATGTGAAAATAAAATGGGTAATTATGACGTTAACCACAAAGAAAGGCAAAAGTTTATGAGTTCCACTTTTCATCTTTTTTCAATGTGCCATTCAATAACCTCGTCCACCTCAAAAGATTGTCAAGTGAATAGTAAGCCGGTAGACAGTGAAAGCATCACCCTCTGTGAACAGAGATATGGAAAAAATGAAGTTAGCTCGTAATGGCACCTAATACATATTCACCGCCTCCTGGTTAGCTCAATTGGTTAGAGCGCCGGATTGTGTTGTGCGGGAGGTCGAGGGTTCGAGCCCCGGCCGGACCAAAACTCATGGTCTTAAACTAACTAAGGAGAATTTGCTACCTTTCTGTAACATCAATGAAATGGATAGATATTCTAGTCTTCTCGCATAAGGACGAATAAATGGAGGCCCCGTCTCCTGTAGGGTTAGGGGTAGGAGACGTTAATTTCCCACGCACGAGATTACTGTGTGATGGATGTCCTCCCCTGGGGTGGGATGTGTGGGAGGAAAAGGTGAGGTCGTTACATGAACTAAAGCGGCTGCCAGAGGCGCCTGATAATGCTGACGTCCGATCTCAACCTTAGTAACACTGTAGACCTTAGCAATTCAGCCTATGTTGCTATTAAGGTATCCAATCTTTCACTTTTACTTTCACTTTCACTTTCACTTTCACTTTCACTTTCACCCTTCAGCCTCTAATTATAAGAGTGACAAGCAACTAATTTCTCCTCGTATTATCCTTGCTTCCTTGCTGAATCAAGCAAAAAACTCATGGGAATTTAGGAAGTAAGCATCAACTAAAGAATACTTTGATTGTCAAACAAATTCTCCTTGTCAGTGCTTTTGGAAATGTATAAAAAACAGTATGGAGAAGATGAAGATGCATATTGACCTTACGCTGTAAAGGGTTAAAGATGCTGAGGTATAACTGAGAGAATTTTGTCTTTGAGTCACGTAATGAATTCTAACTATTTCGTTTCCCTTCGTCTTCCAGGGAGCTTTACGTGCCAGGAAATTTATCATAATAAATCGTAAGTTACTGGTAGAACATTTTCCAATCACTCTTAGTTACAGTCAGTACTGGCTTCTTCCAGCATCAAATGATAAAGTCCTGCTGGTCAGTCTCAGTAAAAAGTTCCTGTAATTACTATGAAAATCGACTTTTACAATCCAAAGACGTAGAAGTATTTTTGGCGACTTCAATTCTTGAGGAAGAAACAGTAATTCACACTTCCAACCTGTTTTTTCGTGGGAAATAATTCGACTTGAAAACTCTAAAAATGATAACACGAGAAAACCATTCTGTAACTAAAGCCTCAACAAGTCAAAAAAAAAATTATCACTTTAAACCTTCTTCATAAAAAATAGAAAAGCGAGGCAAACGTTCCTACAGTTTTGTACTTTTAGTCATCAAACCACAACCCTTATGATATACCTCTTACCTATTTCCTTATGGCAGTTCTTTTGATTTTTCTGCTGTCGCTTTTTCTTTTAGGGCTAATGGGAATAAGGCCTATTCATTACAAATAAGTTCTGAGAAGGTTCCCATGTACTGTCACATGACAAGTCTTGGCGCGTGCGGTGGATATGGATGGACGCTGGTTATGAAGATAAATGGCTCGCTAGTATGTACTTATTTGATTCACCAATTATGGCTCTTAGGTCTTTTACAAGACGTCCAGTTAAAACAGCGAACGGCTTTAATGATATCATATCGCTTAAGCAAAAATATTTTGGCATTCCATGATTTGTTTGCTTTATTTACTCATATTTCATATGCACTTTATGGTTAAGCTTAAAAACGAACAGAAGCCGCAATTTTCTTGCAGCCGTATGCTTGTCATTAGTCGGGGTCGATATAGATTGTAGTCCAGTCTCGATGTACTTGAATGCACTTTTAACCATGCATCGTTCTATATTCGAAAATCATGATTCACTCAGGCCTTAGCGAGACTACAGGCAGCCCAAGCATACTGTGTGTGACTTTGGGTGCAAAGTGCATTAACGGTAATAATTAACATATTAAGATCGAATCTCAAGCGTACGTGTGGGCCGTTAAAAAAGGACAAATTTGAAAAAAAAAATAAGAAAAAAACTTCAAAGGATAATAAAAGCGAGGAATAAAACAGACGACGTCCCTTTACCTTTTTTCTGCAGCCGCTTTGTTGCCAACAGTTGTTTTAACGCTGTTTTAGCGACTTGCTTTGTAAGGCGTGCGGTGTCAACAGTCAACAGTCAACTGTAAAATAGGAAAAATTATAAAAAAAAACTAAGAAAAATTAAAAAGGAAAACAAAAGCGAGGAATTTATGGTACGAAGTCTCCTTTCCTTTTTTCCGTACCTTCTTTTTCCTTTACGGTCCATTTAACGCTGTTATGGCGACTTTCCTCGAAACGCGTGTTGTGCTACCGGTTAGCTGTGTACAATAAAACTCAATGCTGGAAAGTTCAATCGATCCCGAACACCAACCGTCGCTGCTCGAAGGCCGATAAATTCCACAAAAGTCGACCGACCTTCCTCAAGTTTGCACCCGCGAGAGCGCTTAGCTATAGCCTACCCGTTCCAACGGCAAAATTATCTAAATTCCGCTGCACATCCGAGAGCCGCTCCATTTCACCACCCATTCTGGCAAAATCGCTTTGTAGGTACGCGTACTCCTTTCGCCCTTACTACGGGTTTCAAATATAAAAGCTTGGCGACCGCGTCTGTCGAATGAATGACAATCTCCCATGGGAGGGTCGTAGCCTTTTCCCTCTGGCAAAAATATCCGCATATATACACGGTTGACCGGTAGCACCACACGCGTTACAAAGAAGGTCGCCAAAACACAGGCAGCCCAAGCTCACTACTAGAAAAGCGGACCTGACTCTTACAGTGTTGCGCAACGTTTTATATTTATAAAGGTTTGTATGGGATGTTAGTATAATTTCAGAGCTGAACAAAGAGTTTCCAGCAATCTGATTGGTCGAGCGGTTCCTTATAAAAACTAAAAAGTTAACAAATGTTACTAAAATGTTACGATTTTAGAAATTTCTGTATTGTTCAGCTCTGAGATTATACTAAAACAATTATTCGCCTCAGGTTCGGCGAATATTGTCGAATAATGCCCTCGACTTCGTCTCGGTATTTGACGATATTCACCTCACCTTCGGCGACTAATTGTTAATTATCGGTTTGCCTTAAAAGAGGGAAAGAATGTCTTGTTTTGAAATGAAGTGGACTTATCTTATTGCCTTATTGTTTTCTTTGTTGATTACTAACGTCTCAGGCCATTTTGAAGCGTTCTCGGTGAGTTACTGCTATTTTGGTGTTCAACTGCTGAAAAAAGACAAGGCCCGGAAACCCATTTTAGAAGTATCCGTCGCCCGAAGCGAATTTCCAATTTCGAATTAGGCTCGTTGAAACGATCGCGGACCCGTTCGCCGATCCCACATTATGTCGGGTAACAAAAATAAGCACGGCGAGGGTAGCCAGCGGCCTGCAGTCAACAAACAAACCAGTTAGCTCTCCTGGTCGGCCGGCCGCTGGCTACCCTTGCCGGGCTTATTTTTTAGCAGTTGAACACCAAAATAGCGCTAACTCGCCGAAAACGCTTCAAAATGGCCTGAGACGCTGGTAATCAACAAAGAAAATAACAAGGCAATAAGGTAAGTCCATTTTATTTCAAAACAAGACATTTTTTTCTCTCTTTTAAGGCAAACCGATAACATCCCATACAAATGTTGCGTAATACTGTAAGAGTCAAGTCCGCTTTTCTTGTAGTGAGCTTGGGCTGCCTGTGGCCAAAACAGCGTCAAATGGACCGTAAAGGACAAAGAAGCTACGGAAAAAAGGAAAGAAGAGTTCATACGATATATTCCTTGCTTTTGTTTTCCTTTTTAATTTTTTCTTAATTTTTTCTCTAATTTTGCCTATTGACTGTTGACAATACACGCGTTACAAAGCAAGTCGCCAAAACACCGTGAAAACGACCGTTGGCAACAAAGCGGCTGCAGAAAAAAAGTAAAGGGACGTCGCATGTTTTATTCCTCGCTTTCATTATCCTTTGAAGTTTTTTCTTTATTTTTGTTTTTTACAAATTTGTCCTTTTTTAACGGCCCACACGTACGCTTGAAACTCGATCTTAATATGTTAATTATTACCGTTAATGCCCTTTGCACCCAAAGTCACACACAGTATACTTGGGCCACCTGTGCCGAGACAAACTTTGTTATAATGAATTAATTTGTTCATGCCATGTCTAGGGAACGTTTCACTATGATGACAACCTCTGGAGCAATAAAAAAACTTTCAACCTCGAAGGAGGAAAGACTGGGTTTGACTCAAAGGAGACCAAGTTACCGACCTACTGGAACACACCATTCACAAGGATCTGTCTCGTTATGAAAATCGGTGAAAACGACAGCTTTATTGCAATTGACAAGCCGGCTAGCTCACTATATTCACTGATCGCTGATGGTAAATACCGCGCCACCTCATTGGGTCGTAACATGTGGAAGAAGCTGATTGGCTCAAGGGCCTCTCTGCAGCGCAATTGCAACAGAGAAGGATTCAATGCGGTGGGTACTAGTTCTAGTCATTCGAAAGCAAGAATCGGTTATATTGCCAACCAAGAAAACGATTGTGACTCCTGTGATTCCAGAATTGGTTTTGGTACTGGAGGTTATCACGATGACTCAAACACGTGTGGTAACCAAGCAACGTATGATCCAGATAACGGGAATAGACATATCAGAGCTATGGGATATATTTTGGTGCAGTAAATTCTTTCCAAGATAAATGGTGATGCGAACAGAAGTGTTACGGTACCATTATCGAAATGTAGTTGATAGAGAAGCAGGGAATGGCCGCGAATACGTTTGAAAAACAGGAGGCCAAGCTATCGATGCAGTGAAACATGTTCTTCAACAAGATCTGTCTCGGTGTAGGGAACAATCAATATTCCATGCGTGCTGTTCCTAAAAAGTAGGACAGCTATTTTAAAAAAGTTGCAACGATCGCTGCTGGTTGATACTGTGACATCTCTCAGGGGTCGTAACACTGTGAAAGGATGTGACGGCCTCAGGTGGCTCGAATTCTTTGCAGCCGGACTGTGTCATGGAACTATTCAAGGTTACCTACACTGCAATTTAACCAGTCTCGAGAAATTATCAGTCTTCTCTCGAATTTTTCTCTTGTGATTTCAAGAGTTCCTCTTGTTCCGCCGGAGGGATATTAAAATGATTCCAAGCGACAAACCAAATAATAACTTTGAAACATGATGGCTCTCTGTAAACAATGATCGCTGATGGGGAAAATCACGTCACTTCACTCAGCTATGGAACGTGGAAGAAGCTGATGAGCACAAAGGTTTCATGAATAATCAGTTTTAATGAGTGTTTCGCGATTTATTTGTTTCGATCGGCCTAACGTCGGAAAAGGAACTGTTGCTAACAACCAAAAGAGCAATAAGCAGATTTGGAGCATGTAAAAATGAATAGATAGATTTTAATTTTTGCAGTAATCTTAACTCCTTTACAACCACAATTCTTAACATTATTTGCTAACAGCGAGACTTTTAAAAATCTTTTGTTATTTTAATCGTTATCGTTGTAATTATAGTTATCTTTATCGCACCTTTATCGTGCGGCAGACATTCTCTCCTTGATGATTATAAAACCGAAGCCCGAGCTTCAGCTCTCAAAGTGGCTGTGATACAATTTCTTGCAGTTGATACCTAAACTGCTGCTGCTCTAGGAATCATGCAAAAACTTCTAGTTTCATTTGCTCCATTCAATATTTTGGGGTGAGTTTTCAGATATCGATAGGAAGTAACTATCAAGAGATTATTTATGATAAAATGATAACAGTAGTTATTTATCCTAATAAACGTAAGATTACTGACTTTTTGACTCACAGGAATGGGGAGAGGAGGAATGGGGAGAGGGAGCTAAAACAGTCTGTATCCCGCTTTCAGAGTTCGTTAAATGCAAACTTGCTAAAGAAAAAAAAGAAAGAAAGTGAATGTACGAGCATTCCACACTTTTTCAGATATGTTGTGGTTTGCGAGACAAGCCCAGCGGTCAGGTATTCAAGCAAGGTCAAACTCAAACCGCTGTTCTAAGCAAGCAGGGGGCCACAGGTATTCTCGGTATGAGGGTTGATTTAATCAAATAAATATCCTTCCACTTATGATTAGCGTTCGGCCCTCTTACCACTGTTACAAAAATATATGTCCAGAAAAAAAGTTCGGCTAGATTGAAGATGGCTCAGAACGCGGTTTTGTTAAACAACGACTGAGCTCTGTTTAAATAACCAGCCCTATGTTTAGCTTAGCTTTGTTTCAACTACGGCACCCTATGTCAAACGTAAATCAGATAGGCTGTACAAGTGGTCGCTGGAAAACGCCAGCGACACGAAGACTGCCGAGCACGCCTCGAGTATCTCCGATCTCATGATTATAAATGAACCCTGTCAGTCACTTGCTTGTCATCGTCTAAACCTTTATTAAAGAAGTAATCACTTCATAATATATTGGGGAGTGTTAAATGTTTAAGGGACACTTTTTTTCGTCAAGGTTAGAGCTGGCTTCCTTTCCAGTGGGGTTTAACAACATATTGTCCTTTTTCCTATTTCAAAAATCCACCATGTTCATCGCCAAAGGAACCTCCAGCTTAGATTCTCGTTCATCATATTTCAAAATACAGGAAAATAAGCAACTCATTGGATTTGTTGTCGAGAAGTCTTACTCTCCCACTCTGTTATCGCGTAGTCGACAATGTCTTAGCAATCTGTGGTGTACGTCGATAAACTTCAAGTTTTCCTTAAAGACGGACGATGAAATCGAAGGAACTTGTGAACTCAACAAGAATGATATCTCCGTTGTAAACGAAAACATTTACTTTAATGACCGCGATGGAGTCATTTTCTCATTTCTCTTTAGGGTAATTAATGTTTTATTGCATTCATTAGTTAAAAGCGTTATACTGAATTTTTATCTATCGCTGACTGAATTCAAACCAGTCATTTGATTATCATATTACATTAACAAACAAAACCTTCACTGTAAGCGAAAGCGAAAAACGTAACTCGGTTGAGGCCTTACCCGTAAAAATTAAACATCAACTCCGCAGTAATCTTCAGGTAATCAAACTGAGATACTATATGAATGTAGAATTCAAAAATAACTTAAAAGATATCTTGCCCCAAGTCACTTTGTGAGCCAACTTTCATCTTTTCGTGATCATTCTGAATTTTCAGACCATAACTTCTTCGCGAAAAATCGTACTGAGATTGAATAACTCCATTAGACTGTTTTGAATCCATTCCTTAATAGTTTCCGGCGTTATCCACTTTATCCTTTTTGAGACGGATAAATTAATATGGTTATTGTGCTAGAATCTACCATTAATTCACTCCTTGTGGCGTAAGTTCTCGTGAAAGCTCAGTGAGGCATAATGGCGCATGAAATTTGCAATTTCACGAATTTAAATGGCTTCCAACCTGATTTCTTTTTGTATGTTTGTCTCACTTTCAAAGACATCTGGTTGCGTACGTGCTTTGGATTAAAGTATAACAAATAAACAATGTGGAGCTTTTCTATTGAAATTGGATAATTAAATTAAAAGAATATTTCCCTTTCACATATCATAAGTGACAAAGCTTTCATCTTTTTGTGTAAAGAGGCTCCCTCCATCATTAGTTTTGACAATTTCACGGCAGATTCAGCCATCCTGTCGGAAAGAGAAATTTTTAAAATGTTTATACTCCTCAGCTTTTTTGTTTCAGTTTCTTAAAAAAGAATTTCTGTACTTTTATTTTACGGAAAAATTAAGACTCCCTTTCAAAGTAAATGAAGTTGAATTTACTTGTCGACAGCTGTTCAGAGCTTATGTTAGTATGTTATTTGCCTTTCTTTTTCAGTTTCTTAAAAAAAAAGGATTTCTCAACCAGTATAACCTGAAAGTATTTAAAAATCCCCTGTGAAATAAACGGATTTGACTTTACTTGTCGACAGCTGTTTAGAGCTTATGCTAAAGCGATCCATCTAAAACTGTCTGGACATTTACTAACCATTACTGGGTATCTTCTCCACATGCGAATATTAATAGAATCCTTCAGACTTCTTGATTACGACTGAGTCTCTTTACTCGTAAGAGTTATACTACTTTTGGTAACTTCGAATTCGGAATCTCATTCAGTTTTCCAAGGGAAGATATTTCAACAATCCCAAGTTTTTTTTTTTTTCTAAATCAGTGAAGTTGTCATCCTATTCCGGCTGACTTCTCCTGTTGATGGACTTAAAGAGCTGTCATGTTGATAATTTTGTTCCAGACGACAGATCTTGTATCCATATATGAAAATCGAGGAAACATGAGAAGCAGCTTAAACACAGTTTGTAGATAAAATGTGGAAACTTCACCTGAAATCTTACGTTATCGTGATCGGGAGAGACCCCTCTCTTAACTTGCATATCAACACTTTAGCAATTTCTAACAAAGACTCGGAATTCTTAAAATTCAAGCGTAGGCAAGGCTAAAAAAAGCATATCAGTGGAGATTTTAAACACCAATGAGGACACAGATTGCCTCAAACCCGAGAGTATCTCTCTAGTTTTCATCCACCGACATCTTCAAAACAAGTCAATATATAATTGTGTTTACAAAACTTATTTGCATAATTCTGAAAATTAACAAAGCCATCTCTTAGACCGTTAAGCTTCGTTTGCTTATCTTCTAAATGTTCTCCATAAGTTATGGCGAGGCAAAAAAGGAGAATTGGAAAACAACCAAACCATTTTGAAACATGTGTCCGAAACCCTTTTTCACGGGCTATAAGTAAACGAAACTTTTTTTCTCAAACGTTAGTCGAGAAGATCGCTCTTAGCGAGAGCGGCACTTAATTCCATAAGCCTCACGTTTTTCTCCCAGCCAACAACGCCAACTTTTTTGTTAACAAAAGTATCAATATGTGAAGTACACGAAAAGACACATTTTAGCCTCAAATAGACCGTTTGTAAAATGGCGTCGTCAAAAAGTGGTATTATTTATAATGAGGCTTTGTGACTGGCTATTGTCGCTCTCTGAACATTAGCATTCCTCTTATTTATAAAAACTACAATTGTCACAATCCGAAGCTGTTTCCTATCCTAATGCGTTTTAAGAAAATTTTCGATATTTCAATCCGCTTGTCATGCCATATTCATGAAGCTTCATGCTTTTTCTCAGTTTTTAAACGGCGCCTTCGAAACCAAAATTATAACAATATAACCTGACAAAAAGGGTTCCAATATTTCCGTTTTTCCCGATCAATTCTGTCCACAAGTCTACAGGGAGTTCTCTTAACGTCTTCTACTAAAAATGGATGGAGTTCCATCCAAAAGATTTAAATATTTACCTGACAACATTAAAAATTAATACATTTTGGTGGAAAGGTTTTGCTTAACAAAGGAAACAGACTTAAATCTACTACACCTTCTTTTAAGACCGAGGATAAGCAATATGCATCATACAATATAATCAATATCAGGTTTATTCCATGTAACAAAAAACATGTAACATTATACATAAAACGTATAATGAACGTCGGGTTACTTCTTCTTGCAAGTTGATTACGTAATCGTTTCTACCGTCTCGTAGAGGATATCACATGCATGCAATAATGTTTTGCTGATCATATTCCAAAATCTTCTGATAAAAATTACTTTTCCTTTTTCAAAAAGATTTAAATTAAAGCTTAGTTCTATTGGTAAAGTAAGAAAACTATAACTCTTAATGAAAAGTGAAACCGCAATATTGAAAACTTCGGTTGCCATGACGACGCTGTTCTTTTCATACGTGGAAGAATTAATGTTAGGTTCACTGCACGCACTGAAGATATCAATTTCTGAAACAAGAGAGATTCTAACTTCCTCGCTGGCTCCGCCTGCTAACAATCACTATGGCCGTTTGTTACCAATAGCTAAGGATAAAGTATCATCTCTTTCGAGCGACTATGTTGTCTATTTTCTCCAGGGTTGTCATATGACCGGTTGCCTCAATGGTGGTACCTGTATTCGCGACATAAAAAGGCAAACTTTCTCGTGTACTTGTCAACAACCTTGGATCGGGGAAAGATGTCATATGATCAGTCTCAGGCGCATGCGGTGGGGGTGAATGGACGCTGGTTATGAAAATAAACGGCTCTCAGGTAAAAAATTTGTTCAACTGTAATGCTCTCAAATTATCACTGGTCACGGACAACCATAGTGCGGAGGCTTCATTTAGCAATCTTTAACAATTATTGGACGAGGTTGAGCGAAATATCGTGATTTGTCCGTGGCGAGCAGATCAGTTATTTGCCGAAGCCGAAGGCGAAGAGTAAAATATCGACTGGACTGGACTATTTTTTGGACCATTTTTGGACCATTTTTTTTACCCTTTTTTGGACCCTTTTTTAGACCATTTTATAACGGGGCAAGCACACTATTGGTACTCAGAGAGGGGTGGGTGCAGTCAATAAGTACTAAGGGAGGGTGGGAGGTAGAGTGTTATTACTCAGGGAGGGTAGAAGGTGGTTGTAATTGTAAACACTACTGGTTAATGGAGCTTTTACTCGATCGTGCAAATTAGTTTAATCGGTTTTTTGACTGACTTTTTGTATATCAAAATTTTTGCGCTGGGCCGCCGCGTCTCCTTAATTTTTTTTGTCATGCGAAAGCGAAACTGTCACGTAAACACCGCATTTTCATTTGTATTGAAAATATCGAGTTTAAGATCCTCCACTCTTGAGTTGCCAGTCTGGCATAGGTTATGCGTATACCTTTTGAGGCGACTTCTGCCCCAGCAGTTTTCCTTTGTGTATACAGTATCCAATTGCCAGATTTATCTATCCTCTTTTGTCACTGATGTTATCAGACGAGATCACGGAATTTCCATTCCTTAGCCCTTGACTTAGCCGCATATTGAATTCACAAGCCGCGCATCGCAATTTTACCGTTTATACGTTTACTATATAAAATCATTGTTGGTACAGTCGTACAAAACAACCTTCTCTCGGGTGTTTCGAAAACGCAGACTGCAGACCTCGAAAACACAGACGTTTAAAACGCAGACCTCGAAAACGCAGACCTTGAAAACGCAAACCTAGAAAAATTTGTTTTCGAATTTTCGAAGAGAACATTGGTTCACGCGCAGACGTCCAACGTTAAGTGCGGGACAAACCATATATGGCTAATGAAATAGACATTCGCGGTGTACCACAATCCTTGAATGCAAAACTTCAAGTCCCTCGGTGATATCAATCACTGCCTTGAGAAAAAGCGGTAAAAAATGTTGAAAGGCTTCGCCGGCTTGTATTCTATCAAGGCAAAACAATAATTCCAGGAGATCTAAACCTGAACATCAAGACCGAATGGCACGAAATCAAAACACTCGTATTCCATCATTATAGCAACCGGTTTAAGACCGATTGAAATAATTTCTACGATCGAGTAAGGCTCCATTAACCAGTAGTGTTCACAATTACAACCACCTCTCACCTCTCCCTGAGTAACAACAGTCGGCCTCTCACCCCTCCCTCAGTACCTATAGACAGCACCCACCCCTCCCTGAGTATTAATGGTGTGCTTTGTCCCTATAAAATGGTCCAAAAAAATGGTTAAAAAATAGTCCAGTCCAGTCCATAATTTACCCTATCCCGAAGCCGAAGGCTAAGGCAAATAATTGATCTGCGAGCTCCGACACTGACAAATCACGATATTTTACGATAACCGAGTTCAATAATTGTTTTATCATTCCATCACCGAGTTTGTTTTCAATTTTTGGGGGGGAAGCGGCAAGCGCGCACTGCTGCCAGAAATCAGATGTTTTCCTTGTTTGTTTTGGTCGATATAATCTCTGAATACTACGCATGAGCAGAATATTATTTGCAGCAAAAACGCAGTTAGACGGTAGTACGCATGAGCAGACCATCACTTGTAGGCAGATATCTGTAGGTCACGTGGTCGGCTCCCGCCAATGAAAATGGGCGAAAAAATCCATCGAATGATATTAGCATTTATCTGTCAACAACCTAAGAGGGGGTGCCTACGTTATACGACCAATTAGGTCTTGAGAGTATGTATTAGGTTTTTTAGATTCTTAATCTTAGAGGCACGTACGTATTTTGAACGAGCTCTATGAGCTCCTTGACGCTACGTGGGTAAATAAAGTATTGATTTATTGATTGTTGAAGAATGATGCAACTTCGGTAACCTCGTACGCTACCTAACATCGGGTCATCAGGATCAAGGTTATAAAAGACTGTGACATAAATTCTAAATACACTTGTGAATTCCATTCAGACTATACCAGTACAATCATTCGCTGTATTTCCACCCATTGTGTCTTCTCATCATATGTATGAAACAGCAGCTGGGGCCCACGCTGGAGTCCAACCTTTATCAAGTCGTCACCAATCTCAGTCGTACCCTGGCACTGACCAGTTATTAAATTCTGCCAATGACCAGCTCAGTATTGATTCCTCAGCAGCACTTAAAAGAGTAAGCATTCCGAGATATGCTGGATATAAGAAGCATTGTGCGTCTTGGAAGGCAGCCTTTTGCTCGTGTGTTGACCAAGTCAAGGCTGCACCTCAATACAAGTTGTTAAGATTGCGTGAATGCCTCCAAGGTGAAGCCCTCAGAGTTATTGAGAACCTCGGTCATTCTACGACAGCCTATGAAGCCGCTAGGTCCCGACTAGAACGGAAATATGGTGGGGAAGGTAGAGCTCTTACACTGCGTCTCGAAGAGTTAGAAGCCTTCAAACAGTTAAGAGAAGGGAGCAAAAAGGATCTTGAAAAGTTTGCTGAACTACTGGATGCATTGGTTGTGAACTTGATAGATGCTAAACAAGAGGGAGAACTTAGAAATGGATCACTCTACATCACGCTCCATCGCAAGTTCAACAAGAATCTTCTTGCAAAATGCAAGCAGTGGATTTGCGATAATAGAAAGAGCGAAGACGTGAATGTATTACGGGAGTTCATTCGCAGGGAGTGAGAGTTCATGACAACAACCTCGGAGATCATAGCAGGTGTTCTTAAAGATAGAACCAAGAGAGTCGAACCTTCCTAAATAAAGAAGATCGTAGTTCTAAGAAGAAACCTACAAGGAAGTGCAAAGAGCAACATGGTTTGTGGAAGTGTGAAAACCTCAAAAAGATGACGGCGAATGAAAGATGGAACGTGGCAGCGGAGCACAAACTGTGTTATAGATGTCTTAGTAATGGCCATCGTGGAGAGTCATGTTTCCGGAGCAAATCTTGTGGAATAAATGGGTGTCGGTCCCACCATCATCGGATGCTTCATGTACATCCGGGGCCGAGGGTGAGCACAGAGGAGCAAAGTAGAGAAGACCCTCCGAATGCACCAACAAGTGTTACAAACGGGCCTGCTAGAGAAGGGAAGCCGAACGAGAGGACCCACACGACCACAACTGGCGCAGAGCCCCCACCCAGCACCAAATTTGTTGCATTGAGAACTGTCCCAGTCTACTTGGCTAGTGGGAAAAGAAAGATCAAAGTAAATGCGCTCTTGGATGACTGCAGCAGCAGAACCTACTTGAACAGTGACATCGGAGCAGAACTTGGGCTTGAAGGAAGTCCGCATGAGCTAACAGTAAATGTTCTGAATGACAACCAGGAGACATTTGAAACAACAGTGGTGAAATTTAAATTGTTTTTAATGGAAAAGTGTCCAAACAAGCGTCAACCTATACGACCGAGAGAGTAACGGGCAACATGGAAGTCGTCGACCGGAGACGGTATCAGTCCAAGTGGAAGCATTTGCAGAACATTGAGTTACCTCAAGTAGGTCACAGAACAACAGTAGACGTGTTAATCGGAGTGGACCAAGCAGACCTGCTGTACCCTTTGAAAGATGTGAAAGGTCGATCTGGAGAACCTATTGCTAGACTTACTCCACTAGGGTGGACTTGTATCAGTAACCCAGATGGCAAGGCAGAGAGAATCCATGCCAACTTCACCTTCTCCTTGAGTGATTCAAATAAGCTGAACAGCCTTGTCCGTCGGTACTGGGACATTGATGAACCTACAAGTTCAAAAACTAACATAGTGAATCCAAATGAGAAGCTAGCCAGGGACACAGTTGCCAACCGACTGAAAATTTGTGGACGGTCATTACACTGTTGGAATGCCTTGGAAGAGTGGCAAAAGCCTATTGCCAGACAATTACAGCATTGCATTGTACCGTCTGCGATAAACTGAGAAGTTACAAAAGTCCCCTGAGCTTAGTTAAGCTTACGAGAGAGTGCTGTAGACCTATCAAGAAGTAGGATACATCCACAAAGTTCCACAGGAGGAAAAGAAGCCAGATCAAGTTTGGTATCTGCCACATTTCCCAGTACTAAGACCTGATAAATCAACGACCAAAACCCGCATAGTATTTGACGCCTCCTCGAAGTGTAATGGAGTGTCTCTGAATGACAATGTATTACAAAGGCCTAGACTACAGAATGACTTTTTTTCAGTACTACTCCGACTGCGCCGTGAACCAGTGATTGTAATGTGCGAAATCAAAGAAATGTACTTACAGATTAAACTGCAGCCAAGAGATCAGCCTTATCATCGCTTCTTGTGGCGGAATATGGAGATAGACAAAGAACCTGACATTTTTTAATTTAACCGTGTAGTATTCGGTGTGAATTAATCTCCTTTCCGAGCCCAATTTGTTTCCCTAGGACATGCCAAGAGATATCAGTCAGATTTTCCCCTGGCAGCCGAAACCATCTTGAAAAGTACAAACATGGATGATACCATGAATATAGTGCCTGATGTAAAAACTGCAATTTAACTATACAATCAATTGTCAGAGCTCTGGGGCTCGGCTGGGATGTATGCCAGGAAGTGGTTATCAAATAAGCTGGAAGTCTTGCAGAGCATTCCATCTTCAGACTGCGCCACCGAAGTTGATCTTGATCGTGGTAAGTCACCTCAAGTCAAAACCCTAGGAGTCTTTTGGTCCCCCGTGAAGGATGTGTTTAAGTTTCAAGTGAACCAGCCTGCTGAAAAACGTGACAAAACGAAACGAAACTTTTTGAAAGGGATAGCAACATTGTTTGACCCTCTTGGCCTGTTAACACCATACACTGTCCGAGCCAAGATCCTGCTTCAAGAAATGTGGGCGAGTGGTGTGGACTGGGATGAGCCCGTTGGTGAAAACTTGTCACAGCAGGCAATACAATGGTTCAATAAAATGCCAGCACTGTACAGCCTTAAGGTTCCGCGATGCCTGAGAGATCCCACTACTATTGAAGAGATGACCATGCACACTTTTGTGGATTCATCCCAAGAAGCATATGGTGCAGCCTGTTATGTTAGACACCTTTACAAGGATGGAACTGTTTCTTCCCGCCTTGTGGCATCAAAATCGCGTGTTGCACCACTCCAAGCCGTTAGCATACCAAGATTGGAACTCATGGCGGCTGTTGTAGGACTCAAACTTGCAGAAACCGTAGGACAGGTGCTTTGCATTGACAAGAGCAAATGGGTCTTCTGGTCTGACAGCATGGATGTACTTCACTGGATTCGAGGTCAGAGTCGAAAGTTTAAACCATTTGTGGCTAATCTCGTTGGGGAAATCGAGGCGTCGACAAATCCGGAGCAGTGGAGATTTGTGCCGACTAAGCAGAACCCGTCTGACTTACTTACAAGAGGGCTTAGTGTCTCCGCTCTTGCTGAAGAAGACAAATGGTGGAGTGGTCCCACCTTCCTGAAGCAGGACCCTTCTGAGTGGCCAGAGAACAAAATTGAAACCAAGAGAGTGTTAGATGTCGAGATGCGGAAGTCGCACCAGATGAAGAGACGTACTGAGGAAAGAGCATTCCTTTCTTCAAGCAGTGAAGACCGATTAGAACCACGAAGATACTCAAGTTGGAGTAAGCTCACAAGAGTTTCTGCGCTAGTGAACCGATTCATAGAGAACTGTCGTTTACCAGTAGCTCTTCGGAGAGAAGGTGCCCTACAACCCGATGAAGTTATCTCTGCAGGGACGCATTTTATCAGACAAGCACAGGGAAGAGGTCTTCAAGGAAGAGATGTGGGCAGTAAAGATTGGGAGGAAACTACCAAGCACAAGTAAAATGCAACCTTTGAAACCTGTTTTAGATGAAGATGGAGTCCTGAGGTGTGATGGAAGACCTCGCTATGCAGAGTACTTACCCTGGGAGACCCGTTACCCCATCATCTTACCTCGTAATCATTGGGTCACGACCCTCATAATCAAGCAAGCTCACGAGCAGACTAGACATGCGGGAAGCAATCAAGTATTGGCTCAGCTCTCAGTTCAATATTGGATAATCTCAGCTAGAGAGGCAATCAAAGAGTGGGAAAAAGACTGCATGCAGTGCCGAAGAAGGAAAGGTACCCCAGCCGAGCAGATTATGGCTCCTTTGCCTGAATTACGTACGCGAAAGTCTTTGCGAGCCTTAAGCCAAACATCTGTTGACTTTGGGGGACCTTTCATTACTAAACAAGGAAGAGGCAAGACCCGTCAGAAGAGGTACCTTTGTCTAGTCACATGCTTAGCGACAGGGGCTGTGCATCTGGAGGTAGCATTTAACCTGGACACTGACTCGTTTCTGAACGTGTTCTTTAGAATGGCGTCGCGTCTCCGCCTTCCAGAAGATGTTATGTGTGATGACGGTACTAACCTTGTTGGTGGGAACAATGAACTAAAGGATTTAGGAGCCCTAGACAAGAAGAAAGTTCAGGACGCCACCCTAAATTATGGAGTCAATTGGCACTTTAACCCCCCGCTCGCCCCGTATTTCAGTGGTGTACATGAAATTATGAATTAAGGCTGCAAAGAATGCCATTTATGCCATCTTGAACTGTGCAGACATCACGGATGAAGAACTCTTGAGCGCTGTTGTAGGCGCAGAAGGGTAAATAAATTCTCGACCACTGACGTATCAGTCAACCCATCCAACTGCTCTAACCCCTCTCACCCCAACCATTTTCTTCTCGGCCAATTAGGAGGGAAGTTTGCTCCTGAAACTGTCGACGAGGTGGCTTTTAACCCGAGAAAGAGATGGCGCCAAGTGCAGGAACTTGTTCGCCACTTCTGGCATAGGTGGTTACGGGAGTGGATTCCGAGTCTTAGTGGAAGGAAGAAGTGGCATCGTAATAGAGCTGACTTAAAAGTTGGAGATGTGGTTATTGTCATGCCCACAGATACTGCAAGAGGCAAATGGCCTCTGGGCCGAATTGTGAAAGTGTTCCCTGGTAAAGACAACAAAGTTCGAGTTGTTGATGTCCAAGTCGGAAGGAGTGTGTTTCGGAGACCGATTGTGAAACTTTGTCCATTGGAGCATCAGTGACTATTCGATTCCGTTAAGATGAACATTAAGTGATGTGAACAGTTGCGTTAAACATTAATTTAATGAACATTATACAAGGAGAACATCGAATTGATGAGCTACACAATTAAGTTTAAAATTCTATTTGTTCTATTGATATTGCATATCAAGAAGGGGAGAATGTTCCAACGTATTATGATGCAATCGCGTGCACGCATGCGCCGTTCAGTTAGTTACCACAAGGTTTTTCGACTGGCTTTTTCTTCCTTGTTTGTTGTGAACTTTTACCGTCCGTTTTTCCTTAAACAAAGGATCAAATGTTATTCAAACTCCAATCCGGTTGAACATCAAGGACACCATAAACGAGGTGAATTTTTAGAATAGATGTCTTTAATAGCTTGTGGAAGCACTCATCAAGGTCATGGACGGTTTAGTGATGACTCTCAAGGAAGACAGGAGATTTTTATGTGTTTGACTGCCCTATTATGTAAACAATTTTTGCCGATATTATACTTCATGGAGATCCTTTTTTTCTTAGTGCATTCAGCAGCAGTGACGTGATAGGCAAGAAATAAATGCATCTATTTGGAATAAACGTTCTTTCCTTAACTCAAGAAAAAAGTTTTGAGGCTCTGTTGTTGTTTCGCAAAAGCCCTTGAAAACTAAACTAGTCGGAATAAATCGTCATTCTCTTTTAAAAAGCCACCACAACCCTTATTGTACTTTTTATTTCAAATCGTATTATTAGTATTTCCTTCCAGCTCTGACGCCAGCACCCACTTTCGCATTGAAACTACTAGTTGTAAATCAAACCATCTAGGCTCCATCTCAACAATCTATCAAAGTTCCTGCCAAAATGTGTCTGTCTGTTTGCTTTTTAATTAAGTTATCACAATTGTATTACAGACATTATCATATGGATTACCCTGATGGCTGCCCTATTATGTGAGCAATTTTTGCCGATATTATACTTCATTGAGATCATTTTTTTCTCAGTGCATTTAGCAGCAGTGACGTGATAGGCAAAAATGCTTCCATTTGAGTAAACGTTCTTTCCTCAACTCAAGAAAAAAAAGTTGGGGCTCTGTTGCTGTTTCGCAAAAGCCCTTTAAAACTAAACTAGTCGGGAAAAAACCGTAATTTTTTTTTAAAAAGCCACACCAACCCTTATTATACTGTTTATTTCAAATCGTCCTATCAGTATTTCCTTCCAGCTCTGACACAGGCACCCACTTTCACATTGAGCTACTAGTTGTAAATCCAACCATCTATAGACTCCATCTCAACGATCTATCAAAGTTCCTTCCAAACTGTGTCTGTTTGTTTCCTTTTTAATTAAGGTATGACTATTGTATTTCAGACATTATTAAAAACTGGATCATTGGATAATGCAAAACTGGATCATTGGATAATGCAATTCAAGACTTTTGATTGGCTTAGCCATTATGGTATATGAGCCAATATACCATAATCTAATATCTGTACATTGTAACATCCGGTTTCATTTTACAAAATAAAGTCGAGGACATTTGACTAATATCTTGGGGGCGTTTTTTTTTAATAAATCAATTATTACACTCGCGCTTGTTGGATATGAGATGAATACAGCCAACTTGGCGCTACGCGTCTCGTTGGCTATCTATCATCTCATATCCTACGCGTGCTCGTGGAATAATTGTTAATTATCATATGGATTACCATACTTCCTTGGTTACGTCTCAAATATTTTTTTTAACGGTTCACCTGTTGTTGTTTATTTCAAATTTTTCTAAACTTTATAACGTGTGGTCTGGTGTATGATATATTTAATTTAATTTTTTTTAATTCGATTTCGCATGAATTATTTGTTTGTCTAGCTTCGCGAAACTCTTCTAAGCATTTATTTCATTTCCTGTTAAATTTCCCCTTAGCAAAATATCTGTTTAGAAAGGCTGACCTGAACAAAGACCTGAAGACATTCAGACCCAACAATTAGTTCAAATGAAAGATGGGCGGGATATAATCCAAGCATAATAGGCCTTCTATAGATTGCTTCGTCTAACCAACAGTCATGGCTGCGCAGAAAACAGCTGTGTTGTTGATACTGATGCGAACTACAGCACGTCTGTTCGCCGATGGCTACTCCAGAAATTCTCATTTTTCCTATTTCGTAACCTTTAACAATAAGAGGCTCAAAGGATACATTTTCAAACGGTCTGACTCACCCAGTTTGTTATCGTGCGGTCAAGAATGTCTGAGAAACACCTGGTGTAGTTGCACCAACTTCAAGTTGTCTCTCAAGAAGAAAAGCATTGAAGGAACTTGTGAACTGAACAAGCACGACATCTCTGTTGTGAGCGAAAGAAGTAGTAACTTTGCTGATCAGGAAGAAACGACTTTCACATTGCTTTTAAAGGTAAGGTTTATACTGTGCATGTTCTAACAGACCTGTCGTTAATTGTAGCCTGAGGGATGGGATGGAGGATCGGTGGGGAAACATGGATTACAGGGGGGACAGAGGAGGGAAAAGTTGCCGCCAATAGAGTATTAAGAGGGGCGTGGGGACTATGGAAAATGAATTGCCAACGAGTGGGGTCATAAGAAAATTATAGAACCTTCTGATAATCTTTTAATTACTTTCGATGCTTCCCCCTTCCCCCGTGATAAAGACCAGCCCCTGAATGCATTGATAGCACATGATAGTTTTATGATCCAATCATTTGTAAATATGTACTGATCTAAGTGTTCTTAGTATATACAACGGAGGTGAAAAGTGCTTTTTGCGCGCGCTGATATGCTAATTCGGAAGTGATATGCAAATGAGCCTGCCCCGATCGTGCTCGATAACTTTTGATTAACTTTTGGCGTTTGGAGTAATTGCATAGGGCTCTGGCAGGGTCCATCGAGTAATATTTGCTTTTCTCAGCAGTTCTTAAGCAACTTGTAGGTTAAGAGCACATATCAAACTCATGAAAGTCAACGACTTCAAAGTATGCAATTTCTTTTAATGTTTATCAACCATTTGAACTCATTACCTTTCCCTTCACAACGTTTCATAGGCCTATTGTTAGACTTAAGAAAATACTTAGATCTCTCATAATTTTGAGCAACTCTTTACAGCTAAGTTTCACTCTATTTTTCTTGTCCGATCTCAGCAACTATTGTGAACAACGAAAATCAAGCTTCTGATTGCCGTTTATATGAAAATATTAAGATTTTGACCATTTCGGTGGGCAAGGTTCCAGCAATTGGGACAGACCTCTGAGAAGGTACCATTCATCTCCGAACATCTAAGGGACTAAATCGCGCGTCAACAATTTCATTTCCGATTATTTTTCGGTTTAATGATAAATATTTACCTCGCCACCCTTCACCTCCATGCACTTCGAAAAATCATATTCAATTAATCGGCTTAAGTATTTTTAACCTAACCATCTGTGACGAATCCGCGCCACAAAGGTGGGTGCCCCCTAACACAAACAAAACACAGAACATAAACGAGTCCGAGAACACACGCCACAATACAACTAAACGTAGGCCTAGAGATATTTATTATGCTAATTAAAACAATAAAGCGACTAACAATAACGATAATACAATGATCTAATTAATTTACAGGAATACGCTAACTTAAACTACAGTACACTAAAACTATTTACAAGATTATTACTATTAAGATAAAAAAAAGGTTTTTTTTTTTTTTAGTTCAGTTCGGTTGGGTTTCACCTTACGCCCGCGTCCGTGTTCTTCTCTTGTCCACAAATCACCACGCTCCACCAACAAACAGTGCCCTGCCAAACCAAACTCCCGTTTCTCCAACCAGGTTCCTGTCTCACCAGTTCTCAACTTTGCTCGTTTCCTTCGTTTCAACTTTGCTTCGTCTTCTGACAACTTTACAGTTTTCAACTTTTTACTTCTCGTAACTTGATTCGCTCAGACTTGTTATTGAATTAGTTACTATCTCTTCTTCCTTTAGCTCACAGTCTGGTAGATTCTTTGCACACCCGTTCCCCCGCAAATGGTTTTCTACCGTGAAATGGAACGATTATTCTGAATGAATTTCTCAGAAATGATACTGTGCCGAGTCTCCGTCGACTCAAATTTTTCCACGCTCTTCGCTCGTAACTCACAAACCTTCACCTCACTTCTTCAAAAAAAAACCACACCGTACCAAACCACCCAAATCCTTAAATACACATGGACGCAAGGTGCCCGAAAAGAATGAAGAAAACTATTTGATATACACAATAAAGGTTAATTACACAACAGTTTACACAAGTGAAGAATAAAAATTACGTAACAGATACAAATAATCACGAACTACACTGATCCTAAGAGAATAAAAAAAATAATTTACATTTAATAAATAAATTCCTAACACTTCCATGACACCATCTCATTTTCCACTGACTGATAACAATAGGTTTGTCAGAAAAAATGGGTTCTCCATTCTCGATCATGTTATCTGATTCTCGACATCCCAACGCAGAATTGGACCCAGGCCCGAAGGATTTGCATATATACATACAGTATACGTTCTCTGATCATCTTATGGAGCGCTCACCATTTATCCTCGAGGGGAAAGGGACTCGAGGTCTTTTGTGTCACGAAAAATTATCCCCTTAAGCTCTGTAATATTCTTTAGACTCCCCCCCCCCCCACTCCACCATCTTCCTCAACAACGACAGTTATTGACAGTCAGTTTAAACTACAGTCCCCTGGTTCTTTAAACTTTGTTGGTGACGACTGAATAAGACGGGAAAATAAGTAGAAAGGTACAACGAGACAGAAACTTACCAAATACTTAGGAAATATAGGAAAAACAATACCCTTATACGGAAAAGGGTTTAAACAGAACCCAAAATAAACTGAATATGGCACTTTGGCGACAGTGTTTTTACCTGAAACGTGAAAATAATGGTGAATAAATGATTAAGTGAAAACGAGAAAAGAATGCGCGTAAATTAATAAGTCTCAGAAAAATACGAGATGTGAAAGAAAATCGAGAAATTACCAATTCGCCTTAACGCATGTGTATACTCCCAAAATCCCCCCCTCCTTGTTATAAGTTGAAACCAGCTATAATGATGCACTCATGGTATATCATTATATCATATTTTTAAAATACACTCATTTTGTTCGCAATTTAATGGGAAAGGTGGACGATTTTCTATCATAAGGAAACCTCTAGATTAACAAACATCAGTTGTCATATTTCTTCGTCCTTTTTCACATTTAGTTCATTCGCGAGCCTTGAGGTATCTGTGTGAAGGGCTAACAAAATAGAGCCTGAAAGATTTTCATGATTGGATCAAACGCCTCTTGGCTAAAAATTCTTTTTCTAATCATCCACACATTTCTCAATATGTACTGATCTAGTTGATTTCAATCTGCTTGGAGGTTTAATTCTTACTCGCTGATAACAACAGGTTTGTGAAAAAGGATGGGTTCTCCATTCTCGATCATGTTACCTTGTCCTCGACACCCCAACGCAGAGTTGGACTGAAGCCCGCAGGATTTGCAAGAGCCACGGGGGAGATCTACCAGTAATCAAATCTGCCGATGAGAACAAATTCATACGCAAGTCGGTGCAAGACTTGCGTGTATGGATTGGACTTTACAGAAAATCGGAAAATGATCTTTATTGGATTGACGACACTCCTGTGACAAGCCAATTTTCTTCATGGGCAAAAAGAGAACCGAGCAATGAAAGGAATGAGGAATGTGTATATATGTATGCCGGAAAGCATCCTGACTTTGGAAAGTGGAATGGCGCCCTCTGCAACTTTCCGCGTCGCCCTAAGACTACGGCACCGTCAACTATTTGCCAGAGGGGCCTATTTTGATTCAACTCATCCACAGACCCCATCTTAGCGTTGCGTGGATCTGTTGCAACTTTTGTGAAAAGCGCCAATATGAAGTAATTAAGAACGATTTAAGATGCACTTTGATCTATTTAATTGAATTGAATTGAATTTTTTTAATCGCTTCGCTAACCAGCAGGGACACCGCAACAGCTTGCACCAATTACTGTGGACCCAGTAAACCCACCCATCCCACCCCAGGGGAGGACATCTATCTTGTTAAAAGCGTCGAAATGGAGTGATTAAGAACGATTTAAGATGTACTTTGAACTGAGTAAATGGATTTGGCCCTCGTTGGCCTTTGTGAAGTTTAAACCGTAGGTTTTCTTATTTTTATTATTGATTATTTGGTATGTAGATTTGCAAACACAGCTGTAACTTATAATTGTTACCACGAAGTTAAAAAATAGGCAATCTGTGAGTGCATGTATCAACGGGATTATTCTTATTTGATTGACTTGTGTTGGCTAATTATAATCACACTAGTTTCCTACACAGGGGCAGCAGATTATATTAAATGGAATGACCCAATTGTAAACAGGACCGATTAATCGTGTAATTACATTATGTTAGCATATTGACATCTGAACCGCTCGTAGCCGCCCGAACCACGCAATTATCTTCCACGAGAACGCTTTTCTCCTCTACCTTCCCTACCAAGCAAAATTTCGTCCCCAAACTTTCACTATTGTTAGGAGATCAACAAACCAGTCAGAATCTTTCGTTTAAGCATACATTTTGATGATTTTAGATTGTACTAGGGGAGCATCATTCTATGCGTTCACTCTAAATGATCAAATTTGAAAATATGGCGTCCGCGCGACTTACCTGCAAAATTATTAAGTCTGAGTTTTCACTTCTCTGCGACCGAGTTAGACCTTGTGGAACTCAGAATATAAAGAAGTAACGCTATAGAATACTCTGTTAGGAAAAATAATGCATTCAAGGCCTTAAGAGTCACTGACTGTAAATATCGAGAACCCGCCGGCAGTTGCAAAATTTCGTAGTTCATTTTGTCTTTTCTAAAGGACCCTTTTAATGAACCTATATCGAAAATTATATCAGAAAGTTCCGTCGCGCTTTTTTCTACATAATAGAAAAGTTCAAAATACGACTGGACAGCCGTTTTTCCCCCCGTAAAGCAACGAAAAAATTTGCAACTTCGCTAACTTCGTACGCTAGCTAACATCTGGTCATCAGGATCAAGGTTATGAAAGACTGTGACATAAATTTAAACTGAATAATCCATGCAACTGATAATATATTAGATCATAATTTAATCATAACGTGGTACAAGCAATGATTTTTTACCCCACAATTTAATTCCATTTAGCATAGTAAGCTAAATTGTAACTTAGTTTGGATTAAACTCTGACTGATCGGCGAATCCTTTCTCCACAATCGTTCCACGCACAGCATGATATTATTTCGGAGGGTAAAATGTAACATAGCTAGAGTTAAATTAACTTGTATATTAATGCGATCTAAAGACAGCAAGGATACCAACTCCGATTGTCTTGTTCGCAAGAGTCTCTAGTATAACAGGCCGTCCCACCGGTTCTAATAATTCACACAGTTCCTTCACTCCCATACTGATCAGCTGATGCCCCAAAACGAACTTGCTTGTTTACATCTAGAATTTGTTGCCACTGGATTGTCAGGTTATTGGATTGCCACTGGATTCAGACCAGAAATAATCATCCATGGAACTACAACGAATGTCTCGGTAAGTTTTCTCCTGACGGGATTTGGGATCACGGTTTGATCGCGTTAAATGTCTTGATCAAGTAGCGGAACTACAAAATTGTAGACGAGGGTGGATTAACAAAAGGATTACATGAGCGTATATATTCGGTCACGTTATGACCGCGGAACCCTTCCCTTCCTGATGATCCGGACAAAACCGTCCAAAATCAACCGGCAATGTTAGTTTTGTTTGTAATACTTGTATCTCCAACAGCGAAGTTCATAAGATTGAGAAATGTGCCGACGTCTACAACTGGAAAAGTGGAATGACCAGTTACTGCACATTTCCCCGTCACTACCAAGGGTGGGCACCTTTTGTTCTTTGCCAGAAAGGATTATTGTAAATCAAACCATCTATGGACTCCATCTCAACGATATGTGGATCTGGGTTTTTTCCAAAGTGTATTTGTTGGGTTTTTTTAATTTAAGACAAATGTAGTACGTAACAGATATTATCATATATTATAAACCGGCAGTCTAAATCCCACAGGTATCAACGAACGCTTTTCATTCCACTAATTTATTCGTGTTTTTCTCGTTGCCACGTTCCCACCAATCACGTAACTCCATTTTCTGCCTTTAAAAGCACACACAAACCAACAGTCATAGCTGCGCAGAAAACAGCTGTGTTGTTCATACTGATGGAAACTGCAGCACGTCTTTTCGCCGAAGCCAACTCCAGAAATTCACATTTTTCGAAACTTTTAAATATAAGAGGCTGGCATGATACGTTTTGAAACGGTTTGACTCACCCAGTTTGTTATCGTGCGGTCAAGAATGTCTGAGAAACACCTGGTGTAGTTCCACCAACTTCAAGTTGTCCTCCAAGCAGAAAACCATTGAAGGAACTTGTGAACTGAGCAAGCAAGACATTTCTGTTGTGAACGAAAGAAGTAACTTTGCTGATAAGTAAGAAACGGTTTTCACATTTCTTTTAAAGGTAAGATTTACACTGTGCATGTTCTAAGAGACCAGTCATTATTTGTAGCCTGAGGGAAGGGGTGGAAAATGGTGGGGGGGTGCGGCATGTGGATCACAGAGGGGACGGAGGAGGGAAAATTTTCGGCCAACAGAGTATTAAGGGGGGGCAGCTGACTGCTAATGAACTGCCAATGATTGGGGTCATAAGAGAATTACTGAGCCTTCTGAGACTCTTTAAATATCCTCGGATGCTCCCCCCCTTCCCCCGTGATAAATAAAGACTAGTACCTGAGTGCATTGATAGCACATGATAATTTTATGATCCAATCATTTGTAAATATGTACTGATCTAAGTGTTTTTAGTATATACAACGCAGGTGAAAAGTGCTTTTTGCGCTCTAACACGCTAATTCGGAAGTGATAAGCAAATTAGCCTGCCCTAATCGTGCTCGATAACTTTTTATCAACTTTTGGTATTTGGAGTAATTGCATATGGTTCTGGCAGCGTTGATCGAGTAATATTTGCTTTTCTGAGCATTTTTAAGCAAATTTCAGGTTAAGAGCACATATATCAAACTCATGAAAGTTAACGACTTCAAATCATGCAATTTCTTTTAATGTTTATCAACCATTTGAACTCATTACCTGTTCCATGACAACGTTTTACGGCCCTATTGTTAGACTTAAGAAAATACTTAAATCTCGATCTCTCATAATTATGAGCAACTCTTTACAGCTAAGTTTCACTCTTTTTCTTGACCGGTCTTAGCAGTTATTGTGAATAACGAAAAATCAAGCTTCTGATTGACGTTTGTCTAAAAAAGAAACTCAGGTGGCAAATTTTGAGCATCTCAGTGGGCAGGTTTCCAGCATTTTACGAGCGCAATCGGGACAGGCCTATGAACAGGTTCTATACACCTCCGAACAGCCAAAGAGACAGAATCGCGCGTCAACAATTCAATTTCCGATTACTTTTCGGTTTTCTAATAGATAAGACTAACCATCTTGCTTTCCGTGTGCATGTACTAAAACAATTATTTACCTCAGTGCAGGTGAAACTTGTGAACATTTACCTCACTCCACTTCGAAAAATCATATTAAATTAATCGGCTTAAGTAATTTAAACCGAACCATCTTATTTTCCACCGACTGATAACAATAGGTTTATCAGAGAAAATGGGTTCTCCATTCTCGATCATGTTATCTGATTCTCAACACCCCAACACAGAATTGGTCTCAGGCGGAAGTGGAACGACATTATCTGTAGTTTTTCTCGAGAGAACCAACCGGATGTACCCTTTGTTCTTTGCCAGAAAGGTTTATTGTGAATCTATAGGCCCCATCTCAACGCTATGTAGATCTTTTCTAGCTTTTGTGGAAAGCGTTAACACGAGGCAAAAATATATATACACGATGTGTTATTATTGACTAGTAAATGGACTGGGCGCTTGTTAGTCTTTGTGAGATGGAGCTGTCGAAGTAAAAGTCCGCTGAAACTCGCGCTTTAAACGTCAGCTTTGGAAAATCTCTACGGTAGTCAATCTACATTATCAACTCATTTGAAAAAACCAAATTATATTTTAATACCCCCCAGATAATTTACCCCACCTAGACGAAAGTTGATTTTCATGTTTTTAAACTTGAGATTCATAACATTCAAAACACAAATCCGGCGTTTTACGAGAAAAAAATGCCTTGAAATTGTTCGCCTTAATTAATCGTTGAGCGTAAGTCGCGCGGGTTTTGGACATTTTCCCTATGATCAAATTGAATTTAATTGAATTTGCCGCTATGGACAAAGAAAGGGTAAAGAAATTTATAGAATACATATAATTACTATCATAACTTATTGCTTTGATGATTTACAAAACTCATTTCCTTCACTGACACTATCAGGCCAAATTCTTTTTGTGAAGACTCCCACAATCTTTTTAGTCTTCCTACAGCATTGCTACATCATTAGCACAAAAGAGATGAGAATTAAGAAGCTCATCTGAAACAGGATATTAATATTGTAATGTTACTTGGTAAAATAGGAAATTTCGTCCAAGAATTTTTCAAGGGAATTATTATGAATAGATACCTGAAAAATGGAAAATTATGAATCTGATCTTGGGAGTTGGCACCTTTATTAAATTCATTTTGAAATCACTGGTGATCCATGCAATCTGATTGGCTCTTATTAGCACAATTTATTCATAAATTGCACCATTTTAACCTATCAAATTGCAGAAAAATGAGAAAAAATTTGGTCGGACTAAAAAAGTCTGTGTTTTAGTAACTGAATATTGAAATTTCAAATAGAAGTAATTTAGTGATAATTGAACTTCATGTTGTGCAATTTTCGTCTGAAATTATACCTGAAATTTTAAATCGAACTTGCCATGCATACTCATTTGATTTTGAATTCATGCATATGATTTCATACCAAACTACACCACACTCAGTGCAATTACCAAGGCTGTGCTCTAAGAAAAATTGAAGGGAGCCCAGTGCTCTGAGACTGCGAAATCCAGGGTGCCCAGCATATGCTTTTTATGAAAAAAAACTATGATTCCTGAGTCCCCCAAGAGCAAAAGTAAGGTGCCAGGGGCCAGTGGGTGCTGCTACACCACAGCCCTGATTATGTAAAGTTATTCAAGGGTACACTGCCTATTTCACTAGGTTACTGCTTGTCTCATAAAGTCATTATTATAGCTGTTTTCCATAAGAATTGTTGTTTCAAGGTATTAGACACATTTATCACCATGATTGTGAAAGTGGTTTACATTTGACAACTGATTTGCATGATCCATTGCTTACTGCTTTATCACCAGAGTCTTGTCCTTGAGCTCTGGAGCTGCACCATCAAATACAAATATTGGCTTTATTATATGGGACAGCAGCTTGCAGGTTGACTTGAACAATCCTGCAAGGTATGCTGTGGCCAGAGGATTACCATGCTTGCCCCGCATTCCCTTTACAGACTGATTCAGCAGCAAGCGAACATCTGGTCATCAGGATCAAGGTTATAGATGACTAATATAAAGATGAACTGATTATACCAGATCCTAAATTTTAACACAACGCGATAAAAGCAATGACTCGCCCCCCCCCCCCCCCCCACAGTTTAATTCCATTTAGCATGGTAAGCTAAATCGTAACTCACATCAAAATAAACTCTAAATCAGTGAATCCTTTCATTTCTCATCAGTTCATGTGCAGCATGAGATTATTTCAGAGGGTAAAATGTATCATAACTAGAAGTAAATTAACTTATATATTAATGTGATCTAAAGACAGCAAGGATACCAACTCCGATAGACTTGTTCTCAAGCGTCTCTCGTATAACAGGCCGTCCCACCGGTTCTAATAATTCCCACAGTCCCTTGCGACTCCCCTACTGATCAGCTGATGCCCCAACACGAACTTGCTTGTTTACATCTAGATTTTGTTGTCGCTGGATTGTCGGGTTATTGGATTGCCACTGGATTCAACCCAGAAATAACCATCTATGGAACTACAATGAATGTCTCGGTAAGTTTTCTCCTGAAGCGACTGGGGATCACGATCTGATCGCGTTAAATGTCCTGATCAAGTAATGGAACCGCGAAAATGTACACGAGGGTGGAACTGGAACTTTCGCGAAATTACATTCTGTGACCTCGTTAATGAACAACACGGATTGACCAGTTAAAAATAACTCGGCCATGACGGTCACGATCTGAGCGGGGCCATTAACCCGACAATATCTTGTAGGCATGGATGTTCGGAGGATCTCGTTGGGTAAAATGACTTCCACGCCAAGTATTTATTAGTACTCCGTCCTTGTCAGCGCATCTTTGTGAAGGATTACATGAGTGAATTTATTCGGTCACGTCATGACCGCTGAACCCTTCTCTAGGATCCGGACAGAACCGTCCGAAATCAACTGGCAACATTAGTTCTGTTTGTAATACTTGTATCTCCAACAGCGACGTTCATAAGACTGAGAAATGTGCCGACATCTACAACTGGAAAAGTGAAATGAATTTTACTGCGCTTTTCCCCGTCCCCACTGAGGGTTGGCACCTTGTGCTCTTTGCCAGAAAGGATTATTGTAAATCAAACCAACTATAGACTCCATCTCAACGAGATGTAGATCTACCAAAGTTTTTTCCAAAATGTGTTTGTCTGTGTGTTTTTTAATTAATTTAAGACAAATGTATTACAGATATTATTATACATTGTAGTTACCATCTGCCCTTATATTGGCTAAAAGCCCTCAGTTAATTCTGGGAAACAGCGCAACCTACAGATTATTCACTAATCTGTACCTACAGATTAGTGAATAAATCTGTAGGTTGCGCGCGCAATGCATGATTTCTGAAGTAAGAATGGCTTCTCGATTATCTTCATCGACCCAAACAGTTATAGAGAAATTACTTGACGATAAATATTCAGAAAATACTAAAAGATCGACAGTTTTCTTCAATGATACTTTCTTTAGAAATGCATTTAAATTTTCTGCACTTGATTGTTTTACAAAAACGGTGAGAATTTGTTTACTACACAGTTGTACATTTTTAAGTGTTCGAAAATAAACTGTGTTCGCTGCGACAATGCGTTTGGCGTTATCTTGTTTGAAGCAATGTATAAGAAAACAATTATTGGATTCAGTTTTTGTGATATCCGGAATAATCAAGGTCTCGGTTAGTGTTGGCATAGGGTACAATATGGACTGGACTGAACTATTTTTTTGGAGAATTTTTTCGACCCTTTTTTTGGACCATTTTAAGGAAGCACACCATTAGTACTCAGGGAGGGGTGGGTGCAGTCTATAAGTACTGAGGGAGGGGTGAGAGTCCGACTGTTATTACTAAGGGAGGGGCGGGAGGTGGTTGTAATTGTAAACACTACTGGTTAATGGAGCTTTAACTCGATCTACAAATTATTTTAATCGGTCTTAAACCAGTTGCTATAACGATGGAATACGGGTATTTTGATTTCCTGCCATTCAGTCTTGATGTTTAGGTTTAGATCTCCTCGAATTATTGCCTTGCCTCGATAGTATACGAAGCCTTTCAACATTTTTTCCCGCTTTTTCTCAAGGCAGTGATTGATATCGCCGAGGGACTTGAATTTTTGCATTCAAGGAAGGTGGTACGCCACGAATGTCTTTTTCGGTAGCCATATGTGGTTTGTCCGCGCTCAACGTTGGACTTCTGCACGTAAACCAATGTTCTCTTCGAAATGTCGAAAACAAATTTTTCGAGGTTTCCGTTTTCGAGGTCTACGTTTTATAGGTCTACGTTTTAGAGGACTGCGTTTTCGAGGTCTGTGTTTTCGAGACACCCGAGAGAAGGTTGTTTTGTACGACTGTACCAACAATGAATTTATATAGTAAACGTATAAAAGTTAAAATTTCGATTGCGTTTGTGAATTCTATATTCGGCTAAGGACCGGAAATTCCGTGATCTCGTCTGATGACATCAGTGACAAAGGAAGATAGATAAATCTGGTAATTACATAATGTTTACACAAAGGAAAACTGATGGTGCACAAGTCGCCTCAAAAGGCACACGCATAACCTATGCCAGACTGGTAACTCAACAGTGGAGGATCGTAAACACGATATTTTCAAAAAAAAATTTAGGTCCAGTGTTTACGTGGCAGTTCGCTTTCGCATGACAAAAAAATTAATTCACGCCACGGCCCAGCGCAAAAACTTGGATATACAAAAAGTCAGTCGAAAAACCGATCAAAGTAAATTGCACGATCGAGTAAAAGCTCCATTAACCAGTAGTGTTTATGATTACAACCACCTCCCACCCTGCACCCACCCCTCCCTGAATACTAATGGTGTGCTTCCCCCCTTATAAAATGGTCCAAAATATGGTCCAAAAAAATAGTCCAGTCCTGTCTATATTTTATCCTATGCCGTTAGTGTTATCAGCCTCAACCTTCGACTTCGCCTGATAACACTTACCTCGACCTTGATTATTCCGGATGTTACAAAAACCTCATCCAGTAATTGTTTATTATCATATGGATTACCCTACTTCCTTGGTCACGTCTGAAATTTATTATTTTTCAACGGGTTCAGCTGTTGTTGTTTATTTCAACCTTTTCTAAAATTTATAACGAGTGATCAGGTGCAAAATATAATTAATTCAATTTTTTCAATTCGCTTTCGCATAAATTATCTGTTTGTCTAGCTACGCGAAACTCTTCTAAAAAGCATTTATTTCACTTCCTGCTGAATTCTCCCCCAGCAAAATAATTCCATTTAGAAAGGCTGAACTGACATCAACGAACAAAGACTTGAAGACAACCTGTCAAGGAAACTTCATTCAGACCCAACAACTAGTTGAAATGAAAGACAGGCGGGATATAATCCATGCATGATATACCTTCAATAGATTGTTTCGTCTAACCAACAGTCATGGCTACGCAGTAAACAGCTGCAGCTGTGTCGCTGATGGGAACTACAGCTCGTATTTTCGCTAAAGGCTACTCCAGAAATGAGTTCAAGTTGAGAAGTTTTAGTCTAGTTACGAGTTAAAGGAAGCTGCGAAGATTATTACATAGTGCAACAGTACAAGATATGGCTTCGAAGGCGACAGTTGTATTATTATTCCTGTTAGGTAATGTACGTTCTTCCGCCGAAGACAACCTCAAAATTTCGGCTCGTTTTTCCTTTTTTGACAATAAGAGGCTGAAAGGATATGTTGTTAGACGATTTGATTCACGCAGTTTGTTACCATGCGGTCAGCAATGTCTCAGAAACACTTGGTGTACTTCCACCAACTTCAAGTTTTTCTTAAAGAGGAAAGGCAAAGGAAGCTGTGAACTGAACAAGCACGAGATGTCCATTGTTAACGAGAACAACAATTTTTCTGACGACGAAGGAACGACTTTCTCGCTGTTACATAAGGTCAGAATCAACATTATATGTTCTCTGATAATCTTATGGAACGGTCACCATCTACCGTCAAGGGGGGGAGGGGTTAGAGGTCTTTTGTGTCACGAAAAAGTAACCCCTCAAGCTCTGTAATATTCTTTAGACTCCTCCTTCTCCACTCCCCCTAATAATAAACAGTTATTGATAGTCAGATTAAACTGCAGTCCCCCCTCCCCCACCCTTTGAACTTTGTTGGTGACGACTGAATAAGACGGGAAAATAAGTAGAAAGGTACAACGAGACAAAAACTTACCAAATACTCAGGAAATCTAGGAAAAACAATACCCTTACACGGAAAAGGGTTTAAAAAGAACCCAAAATAAACTGAATATGGCACTTTGGGACAGTGTATTTACCTGAAAAGCGAAAATAATGGTGAATAAATGAATAAGTGAAAACGAGAAAAGAATGCGCGTAAATTAATACGTCTCAGAAGCATACGAAATATGAAAGAAAATCGAGAAATTACCAATTCGCCTCAACCCATGTGTATCCTCCCAAAATCCCACCTCCCTCCTTGTTATAAGTTGAAACCAGCTATAATGATGCACTGACGGTACATCATCATATCATATTTTTAAAATACACGCATTTTGCTCGTAATTTAATGGAAAAGGTGGACGATTTTCTATGATAAGGAAACCTCTAGATTAACAAACATCAGTTGTCATAATTCCTCGTCCTTTTTCACATTTAGCTCAGTCGCGAATCTTGAGGTATCTGTGGGAAGGGCTGACAAAATAGAGCCTTAAAGATGTTCATGATTTAATCAAACGCCTCTTGGCTAAAAATTCGTTTTTCAATCATCTACACATTTCTCAATATGTACTAATCTAGTTGATTTCAATCTGCTTGAGAGTTTTAATTCTTATTCGCTGATAACAACAGGTTTGTGAAAAAGGATGGGTTCTCCATTCTCGATCATGTTACCTTGTCCTCGACACCCCAACGCAGAATTGGACTGAAGCCCGCAGGATTTGCAAGAGCCACGGGGGAGATCTATCAGTAATCAGATCTGCCGATGAGAACAAATTCATTAGCAAATCAGTGCAAGACTCGCGTGTATGGATTGGACTTTACAGAAAAGCGGACAATAAGTTTTACTGGATTGACGATACTCCTGTGACAAGGCAATTTTCTTCATGGGCAGATGGAGAACCGAACAATCATAAAAAAAAGAATGAGAATTGTGTAAATATGTATGCCGGAAAGGACCCAAAATCTGGAAAGTGGAATGACGCCCCCTGCAACCTTCGTAGTCACCGTAGGGCATCATCAATTATTTGCCAGAGGGGCCTATTTTGATTCAACTCATCCACAGACCCAATCTTAGCGTTGCGTGGATCTGTTGCAACTTTTGTGAAAAGCCCCAATATGAAGTAATTAACAAAGATTTAAGATGCACTTTGATCTGAGTAGCTATTAAATGGACTTGGCCCTAGTTGGCCTTTATGAGGAGAAGTTGTCCTTCCTTGGATCATGATGATGCAAATTCCAAATGTAAAGTTTACCTCGTAGGTCTGTTTTGTATTATTTATGATTCGGTAGGTAGATTTACAAACACCGCTGTAACTTATAATTGTTACCGCGAAGTTAAAAAATAAGCAGTCTGTGTGCGCAAATGTCTCTACGGGATTAGTTATAGTTGATTGACTTTACGGTGACTAATTTTAATCAAAGGCTAGTTTCTTATTTAGGGGGAGCAGATATAATTAAATGGAATGAACCAATTGTAACCAGAAGCAATTAATCGTGTAAATATATTATGTTAGCACATTGACACCTGAACCACTCGTAGCCGCCCGAACCACGCAATAGGCTCGCGCGAGAAAGCTTCCCCCCTACCTCCCCTACTAAGCGGAGCTTTGTCTCCAAACTTCCTCCATTGTCAGGAGATGAACAAACCTATCAGAATCCGTCGTTTGTGCATATGTTTTTAAAAGCTTAAGAGAGTACTAGAGGGGCATCATTCCATGCGTTCACACTCATGATCAAATCTGAAAACATGGCGTCCGCGCGGCCGACCTTCAAAATTACCAAGTCGGAGTTTTCGTTCCTTTGCGATCGAGTTAGACCTTGTGGAACTCAGAATATAAAGTAGTAATGCTATATAATACTCTGTTTGGGAAATAATGGCTATCAAGGCCTTAAGAGTCACTGACCGTACATATCAAGAACCCGCCGACAGTTGCAAGATTTCGTATTTCATTTTATTTTTTCTAAAGGACCCTTTTAATAAACCTTTATCGATAATTGTATGAAAAAGTTCCGTCGCCCTTTTTATTTCTCCGAAAAATCGAAAAGGGCAAATCACGCCTAAATGGCCGTTGCTCCCCCCCGTAAAGCAAAGAAAAATTATGCAACTTACGCCAACTAACATCTAGTCATCAGGATCAAGGTTATAAAAAACTGTGACATAAAGATGAACTGGATAATCTATGTACTGATCATATATTAGATCATAATTTTGTCCCAACGTGATACAAGCATGACTTTTTCCTCCACAATGGCAGATATTAGATCTGAGCCCACGTAAAAGCAGTTTTGTTTAAAGGTGCACGGAATCGAGGCACTTGGGCCAAAGGCTTTGTAAATTCTTAAAGGTATCACTGTATTTAAAAAAAAACTCGCTTTTTCCTCTATTTTTTTACTTTTATCGACAACCTGAGGCATTCAAAAGGCAAAGATAGCAATGGTTACAAATTGTATTGCATTCGGATGCAACAACCGGAGCGATAAACCACATTGCAAGCATCTTTCGTGGCATTCGCTGCAACTGAAACTTCTGGCGACTTGGCAGAGTCAAGATCAAACGGGAAAACACGCCAGTAAGTAAAAATTCCTTTTATACAGTGAACATTTTGAAAACTAATGCTTTTCCAAGTCATATGCTGGAAGGCTCCGAAGGAAAGACGTTCGATTGATGATGACTTTCCGGCCAGCATATGACTTGGAAAAGCATTCCTTTTCAAAATGTTCACTGCGTAAAAAGGAATTTTTACTGAAGGGCGTGTTTTCCTGTTTGACCTTGACTAGCCAAGTCGCCAGAAGTTTCTTGTTGTTCAGTGCATAGTTAGTAGAGGGGACTACCTCTGCTAACTACGTTCAGTGGCAGTGAATGCCACCAAAGATGCTTGCAATGTGGTTTACCGCTCCAGTTGTTGCATCCGAATGCAATACAATGACCGCTGACTCCTTCACTACCTGATGATCCGGACAGAACCGGTCGAAATCAACCGACAATGATAGTTGTGTTTGTAATACTTGTATCTCCAACAGCGACGTTAAAAAGTGCATAATGAACCGACAATACAAACTAAACTAACTGAGGTTTACTTCTGTCGCCGGGTTCCTGCTAACGTCATTGATCATTCTGTGTAACTCCTCAAAACGTGTAGCAAACACGTGTAAGAACTGAACTGAGCTGAGACCTAATGAGCCTTATATATGAAACGATTAAAAGTGTAGTTTAAATTGTTTGCGATCATTGTCAATCATTAATAATATTTTGTCACAGTAACAGCCAGATAGGCATATTGCTGGCGAGCCCTAGCGAGGCAGCAGCCTTTTCTTCACGCGAGAAAAACCCGAAATTTGTCGGGTGTAAGATTGGAGACATGCGCAGTCGATTGTGTTTTTTATATCCGGGATGCTTGTGATGACATCACGTTAAATGCACGTGGATATATCGTTCGATTTCGAGCAATAGCTGTGTACAGCCGTCCCGCTCTGCTAGAAATCAAGGACACGATAAACGAGGTGAGTTTTTAATATAGATGTCTTTAATAGCTTGTGGAAGTACTCATCAAGGTCATGGACGGTTTAGTGATGACTCTAAAGGAAGACAAGAGATTATTATGTGTTTGGCTGCCCTATTATGTAAGAAATTTTTGCCGATATCATACTTCATGGAGATCCTTTTTTTCTTAGTGCATTCAGCAGCAGTGACGTGATGGACAAAAAAATCAATGCTTCTATTCGGAATAAACGTTCTTTCCTTTACTCAAAAAAAAAGTTTTGCGGGAGCCTGTTGTTGTTTCGCAAAAGCCCTTTAAAACTAAACTAGTCGGAAAAAATCGTAATTTTCTTTAAAAAAGCCACACCAACCCTTATTATTCTGTTTATTTCAAATCGTATTATCAGTATTTCCTTCCAGCTCTGACGCCAGCACCCACTTTCACATTGAACTACTCGTTGTAAATCGCACCATCTGTAGACTTAATCTCAACGATCTATCAAAGTTCCTTCCAAAATGTGTCTATTTGTTTGTTTTTTAATTAAGTTATGACAATTGTATTACAGACATTATCATACGGATTACCCTACTTCCTTAGTTGCGTCTGAATTTTTTTTTTAACGGGTTCACCTGTTGTTGTTTATTTTAACCTTTTCTAAACTTTATAACGTGTGGTCTGGAGTAAAATATATATAATTTAATTTTTTTTACTTCGATTTCGCATGAATTAACTGTTTGTCTAGCTACGTGAAACTCTTCTAACCATTCATTTCATTTCCTGCTAAATTTCCCCAGGCAAGATATTTGATTAGAAAGGTTGACCTGACATCAACGAACAAAGACCTGAAGACAGCCTGTCAGGGAAACTTCATTCCGGCCCAACAATTAGTTGAAATGAAAGACAGGCATCCTAGCATAATATGCCTTCAATAGATTGCTTCATCTAACCAACAGTCATGGCTGCGCAGAAAACAGCTGTGTTGTTGATACTGATGGGAACTACAGCACGTCTTTTCGCCAATGGCTACTCCAGAAATTCTCATTTTACTTATTTCAAAACCTTTAAGAATAAGAGACTGACAGGATACGTTTTCAAACGGTTTGACTCACCCAGTTTATTATCGTGCGGTCAAGAATGTCTGAGAAACATCTGGTGCAGTTCCACCAACTTCAAGTTGTCCTCCAAGGAGAAAGGCATCGAAGGAACTTGTGAACTGAACAAGCACGACATTTCTGTTGTGAACGAAAGAAGTAACTTTCCTGATCAGAAAGAAGCGACTTTCACATTGATTTTAAAGGTAAGATTTATACTGCGCATGTTCTAAGAGACCTGTCATTATTTGTAGCCTGAGGGATGGGGTGGAAGACTGGGGGGGGAAGGAGGAGGGAAAAGTTGCCGCCAACAGAGCATTAAGAGGAAGGGGACTATGGAAAATTGACTGCCAATGAACTACTAGTGAGTGGGGTCATAAGAGAATTATAGAACCTTCTGACACTCTTTTAAGTTGCTTCGATGCTCCTCCCCTTCCCCCGTGATAAAGACCAGTCCCTGAATGCATTGTTATGATCCAATCATTTGTAAATATGTACTGATCTAAGTGTTTTTAGTATACACAACGCAGGTGAAAAGTGCTTTTTGCGCGCGCTACTACGCTAATTCGGAAGTGATAAGCAAATGGGCCTGCCCCGATCGTGCTGGATAACTTTTGATCAACTTTTTACGTTTTGAGTAATTGCATATGGCTCTGGCAGCGTCCATCGAGTAATATTTGCTTTTCTCAGCAGTTCTTAAGCAAATTGTAGTTTAAGAGCACATATCAAACTCATGAAAGTCAACCACTTCAAAGTATACAATTTCTTTTAATGTTTATCAACATTTTTAACTCATTACCTTTCCCTTAAAGGAAGACAAAAGACGTTTATGTGTTTGGCTGCCCTATTATATAAGAAATTTTTGCCGATATCATACTTCTTGGAGATCCTTTTTTTTCTTAGTGCATTCAGCAGCAGTGACGTGATGGACAAAAAAATCAGTGCTTCCATTTGGAATAAACGTTCTTTCCTTAACTCAAGAAAAAAGTTTTGCGGGAGCCTGTTGTTGTTTCGCAAAAGCCCTTGAAAGCTAAACTAGTCGGAAAAAATCGTAGTTCTCTTTTAAAAAGCCACACCAACCCTTATTATTCTGTTTATTTCAAATCGTATTATCAGTATTTCCTTCCAGCTCTGACGCCAGCACCCACTTTCACATTGAACTACTAGTTGCAAATCGAACCATCTAGACTCCATCTCAACGATCTATAAAAGTTCCTTCCAAAATGTGTCTGTTTGTTTGTTTTTTAATTAAGTTATGACAATTGTATTACAGACATTGTCATATGGATTACCCTAATTGCTGCCCTATTATGTGAGCAATTTTTGCCGATATCATACTTCATGGAGATCCTTTTTTTCTCAGTGCATACAGCAGCAGTGACGTGATATGCAAAAATGCTTCCATTCGGAGTACACGTTCTTTCCTTAACTCAAGAAAAAAAATTGGGGGCCCTGTTGTTGTTTCGAAAAAACCCTTTAAAACTAAACTAGTTGGAAAAAAACCATAATTCTTTTTTAAAAAGCTACACCAACCCTTACTATACTATTTATTGAGATCGTATTGTCAGTATTTCCTTCCAGCTCTGACGCCAGCACCCACTTTCACATTGAACTACTCGTTGTAAATCGAACCATCTGTAGACTCAATCTCAACGATCTATCAAAGTTCCTTGCAAAATGTGTCTATTTGTTTACTTTTTAATTAAGTTATGACAATTGTATTACGGATATTATCATATGAATTACCCTACTTCCTTGGTTACGTTTGTTTTTTTTTTTTTTTTTAACGGGTTCACCTGTTGTTGTTTATTTCAACCTTTTCTGAACTTTATAAGAGCGGTGGGTTATAAAATTTTTTAATTTAATTTTTTTAATTGGATTTCGCATGAATTGTCTGTTTGTCTAGCTACACGTAACTCTTCTAAGCATTTATTTCATTTCCTTCTAAACTCCCACTGGCAAAATAATTGTTTAGAAAGGCTGACCTGACATCAACGAACAAAAGACCTGAAGACAGCCTGTTAGGGAAACTTCATTCAGACCAATAATTAGTTCAAATGAAAGATAGGCGGGATATGTAATCCCAGCTTAATATGCCTTCAATAGATTGCTTCGTCTCACCAACAGTCATGACCGCGCAGAAAACAGTTGTGTGGTTGATACTGATGGAAACTGCAGCACGTCTTTCCGCCGAAGACTACTCCAGAATTTCACATTTTTCCTATTTCGAAACCTTTAAAAATAAGAGGCTGATAGGATACGTTTTCTAACGGTTTGACTCACCCAGTTTGTTATCGTGCGGTCAAGAATGTCTGAGAAACATCTGGTGTAGTTCCACGAACTTTAAGTTGTTGTCCTCCAAGAAGAAGATCATAGAAGGAAATTGTGAACTGAACAAGCACGACATCTCTGTTGTGAGCGAAAGAAGTAGTAACTTCGCTGATCAGGAAGAAACGACTTTCACATTGCTTTTAAAAGTAAGATTTATACTTTGCATGTTTTAAGAGACCTGTCATTATTTGTAGCCTGAAGGATGGGGTGGAGGATCGGGGGAGACACATGGATTACAGGGGGGGCAGAGGAGGGAAAAGTTGCCGCCAACAGAGTATAACTATTAGGGAGGGGGGGACTATGGAAAATGGACTGTCAATGAACCGCCAGTGAGTGGGGTCATAAGAGAATTATAGAACTTTCTGACACTCTTAATTTCCTTCGATGCTCCCCCCTTCCCCCGTGATAAAGACCAGTCCCTGAATGTTTTGATAGCACATGATAATTTTATGATCCAATCATTTGTAAATATGTACTGATCTAAGTGTTTTTAGTATATACAACGCAGGTGAAAAGTGCTTTTTGCGCGTGCTGATACGCTAATTCGGAAGTGATAAGCAAATGAGCCTGCCCCGATCGTGCTCGATAACTTTTGATCAACTTTTGGCGTTTGGAGTAATTGCATATGGCTCTGGCAGCGTCGATCGAGTAATATTTAACAATTGGTTCATGCTTTAGCGTGCACTATCGAGTTATGGAGCACGCGGGAGTAGTATAGGACTTGGGGCTCTCAGACCAAAACACCAAAAATGGTAAAAAATCAAGCTTTACCAAAGCAATTTATATCATTCTTCAACCGATTCGCAGCGATTCATTTTCGGTAGGCTCAGGACGACTTGATTTTCACCCTCTATAAAACCAAAAATAGTGAAAAATGAAGCTCTATCAAACTGTTTTGTATTACCATCAACCCTAATTATTCACAAGTTTGATAAAAAAAACACTTAAAGAAAACTCACGTTAACAAAATATTTATCATAAAAATTAAAGTAAAACTTGTGAGTAAACTTCTTGAGTAAAGATTGCTAAAATATTTTACTCACAAAATTTATAATGAAATTTATAATGATGGAAATCATGAGAAAAAATGAAAATCGAAAAAATCAAAATACACTTAAAGAAAAATCACGTTTACAAAATATTTAGCATAAAAATTAAAGTAAAACTTGTGAGTAAACTTTTTGAGTAAAGATTGCTAAAATATTTTACTCACAAAATTTATAATGAAAACACTTCATATTTATCATCCTATGATTGGTTCTCAAACAATAGCTATTAGCTATGACGCATTTCCTTTTTCCCAGACATGTCCAGACTTGTCAGCGGGGAACCCCCTGGGGAACCAGGTATCATGCACTTTATATTTGAATGATATCTAAATGTTCAAAAATGAAGAATACAGCGAAAATCGGTATAGGAATAGTCATTCTTCAACCGATTCGCAGCGATTCATTTTCGGTAGGCTCAGGACGACTTGATTTTCACCCTCTATAAAACCAAAAATAGTGAAAAATGAAGCTCTATCAAACGGTTTTGTATTACCATCAACCCTAATTATTCACAAGTTTGATAAAAAAACACTTAAAGAAAACTCACATTAACAAAATATGGAATGTAATAAAGAAATTCATCATGCTTTAATAAAAGCGGGAACATATTGCTGTCCTTTCTGTGATAAAGTTATCCGGAAAAATAATAAGCCCATTGAAGAAAAATGTTGTGTGAATCAAAGTATTCGTTTAGATAATGGTTTCTTCGTTTGTATTAATTGTGGACAAGTTCATAGCCAATATTTCAAAGATCCTACCAAATTCATTGATTTCTATAAAAATTGGTTCAAATTTAGCAGAAAATCAGTCTATAACAGAAAATACTGTGTAAAAAATATCATTTATGATATTTGTGATAAAACCCGCATTCAAATAAATAAAAACCACATAGACAAAATTATAAAAGTATTTGATCTCATTGAACAAGTTCAATCACAAATAAACAGTTCAAGAAAAAGAATGATATCATTAAAGTTTATCATTGGTAAACTAATTCATATGATGAATTTAACATCAAATGAAATAAAAACTTTAAAATCAAAAAAGACTATTAAACAATGTGAACAGTATTGGGCTCAAATATTAAATCTCATCGGAGACGAAATCGTTTCAATCCTCAATCAACAAATTTCGAATCATAACTCAATAATAATTTATCTGCATCAGGGGCTAGATCAGTAACTACACCATCGATGTAGCTCATCATTTGTCGTAATGAATCGATGTCAAATTCACCACTTCTCAATGTATTTTTGATACTTATTAACAAATGTTGATAACTTTGGTAAGCATAGGTGCAATTCTGAATATTTAAATCTAGGTTTTTATGAGCCATAAATCCTTGGATAAGAACAGAGATTGTTGATATTGCAACTATTGAAATACCTCCTGTCGCTACAGCAGAAGCAATACTTCCTGTTGCAAATATGACAGATAGAGAGTTACCAATTAGTTTGATTTTCTTGAATCTTTTCATTAACTTTTTATAAGCCCAACATTTACGATGGTAAACCTTATAATAAGTTTTTAACTCTACAATTTGGTCTTCAGTCAGTTTGCTTGATATGTGATTCCAATTGAATATTTCCTTTTTCTTCACAGTCATATAAATATTAGATATATTAATCTTGTTTTGCTAACATGATGTAACTGTTGTTTGTTCCATCGAAAAGTGTATTACTATTATCAGCCTGTATTTTTAGTGATGTATTTGCTTGGAAATATAACATTACTGTGTTGGCCATTGTCACCCAAGAACCTTTAGTGTTTTGGTGTTGAATATTAATATCACCGCTAGTAGTCATGAATGGTTTATCTAGAATGAACTTGAGATGTGACAAATGTGCACTTTTCACACCATCGATGAATGTGACAAGATACAAACCAGCATTATTGACAATTAGTTTTGAGGTATCGCTTGAATTCACTGTGAAATCAGCATTACTGCTTTGAGACACGTTGGTGCTATGATCTGATGTTCCATTCACATAAAAATATACTCTCGAATTATTATCATGTGATAGTTTGCCTCTATACCAATTTTTTTTTGTTGCATTTGTTAATGCTGTTTTACTTGCTTTAGTGTCAATGTTTGTTTGCAAAGATGTTTGAACATTGTCAACATATTTCTTAGTCGCTGGGTTCCTAGCCGTTGTTGGTTCTTTATTCAAAACTGCTTCTGGATAAATGTACAGTTTGCTATCGAACAACACATACCACCTATCATAAACTTCAACTGGTATGTCGTTATGATATCCCTTCGAACCATAGATTACAACCCATATATCTAATTTTTGGTCATAAGCCTGGCCTTGTTTAAATTTAACTACAATATCCCACATCAAATAATTTGGTGTTGTATTGCTCCATTTAGTCATATGAACAAGGCTTTTAATATGATTTGAAAATCGATTTGATCGTTGTCTTGTAATTGTCTCAACAGAACTTGCAGCAGCCAGAGTTACTGAATTATATTCAATTTTACTGATTCACACCATATTTCACAAACAACTGTGTATTCCGATTTTGCTGCACTGTACATATTGACTCCAAATCTGCTTGAATAATAACCTTTCGATGAATCGAGTTTTAGTTCAAATGGTTTTACCTTTTTATTGAAGTGATGAAAGTCTTTGTTAATCATTAATTTCCCAGTGATATCGTCTTCATCACTAAATTCGTTGCCTATAACACCATTCATGATATAATCCAGATCATTATTTAAATTGTTACTAATACTATGAGATAATTGGTCGTTCACAGATGTGTCTACATATGTTTTATTACAAAGATCACTTCCAGTTGTTGGTGATGCTGAATTAATTGCTTTATTGTTTCCAAGGTTGAGATTACCAGTCATAGATTGAGAACCATTTCTTAACATAACAGCATTTGAATCTGGCTTTTTTATTATATTTGTGTTAAATGTTGTTGTATCAAGCTTTGCACTCAACCCATTCGTCACAACACTCACATCAGCCTTTTTATTGAGTTCAGTGTTGAACTTATTTAAATTAATAACACTGGTTCCATTAGCTGGCTGATCTGAAATGCCTGTTATTTGTCTGTCGAAACCACTAACACTTGTGAAATTTAGAGCCTTTTCAATATTACCACCTTTGGTTTTATCAAGATAATTACTTAAATCAACACTTCCAATATCATGTTTCTTAGCTAATTCAGTGTCAACATACGTTTTATTACATAAATCAGTTCCAGCTGTTGGTGCTGCTGAATTAATTACTCGTTTATTTCCAACGTTAAGGTTACCAGTCATTGCTTGAGAACCATTTAATAGCATGACAGTAGACGAATCAGATTTTTTCACTATCTCATTGTTGAGTGTTGTAGTGTCTAACTTTTTATTAAGTTCAGATGTGACATAATATTGATTCACAGCTGATGAAGTTTGAGATGGTGTATTGCTTAGACCATTTATTTGCCTGTCAGTACCACTAACATTTGTGAAATTTAAAGCTTTTTCAATATTACCACCTTTGGTTTTATCAAGATAATTACTTAAATCAACACTTCCAATATCATGTTTCTTAGCTAATTCAGTGTCAACATACGTTTTATTACATAAATCAGTTCCAGTTGTGGGTGCTGCTGAGTTAATTACTCGGTTATTTCCAACATTAAGGTTACCAGTCATTGTTTGAGAACCATTTAATAGCATGACAGTAGACGAGTCAGGTTTTTTCACTATCTCATTGTTGAATGTTGTAGTGTCTAACTTTTTATTAAGTTCCGATGTGACATAATATTGATTCACAGCTGATGAAGTTTGAGATGGTGTATTGCTTAGACCATTTATTTGCCTGTCAGTACCACTAACATTTGTGAAATTTAAAGCTTTTTCAATATTACCACCTTTGGTTTTATCAAGATAATTACTTAAATCAACACTTCCAATATCATGTTTCTTGGCTAATTCAGTGTCAACGTACAATTTATTACATAGATCAGTTCTAGCTGTTGGTGCTGCTGAATTAATTACTTTTTTATTTCCAACGTTAAGGTTACCAGTCATTGCTTGAGAACCATCTAAAAGTAATACATCAGTTTTATTAGCTTTATTTACAACAACAGAATTGAGTTTTTGTAAATTGACTACATCTTTGTTATTTGTTGGATCAGCCACATTAATAATCTTGTTGTTTTGCATATCAAGATTACCTGACATGGGTCGTGTTCCATCAGTATGAAGATGATCGTCGGTATAAGCTTTTGTACAAGCATCTTGATTATCGGTTGGATTTTTCAAGTTCTTAAGTTGTTTGTTTTCCATGTCATAATCACCAGAAGAAGTCAATTTAAACCCTACACCTGGTAATCCTCGTTGACGTCTTGAAGTACCACTACCAGATGATTTATAATTTAATAATCCATTTGAATAACTCATTATATATATTAATTACATTATACTTTTTCATCAAAGTTCTTTGAAGTAAATGTTTTCATCTTATCAAGATATACGAATGAATAAGGCTCTTGTGTTGCTTTTTGATAACTATCTTTTGGAATTCCAGTTTCTCTACATATCATATTTCTTTCATTTTTGCTTGGAAAATCATAAATACAAAAATGACTGCAGTTCAGTCTTATATCCTTTGGTGTCTTATAGAAACTCTGACTTAAGTAAATAACTGAACAGTTCTTATGTCTTCCTCTGATGAAATATTCAATCAGTGGATTTTGTTTCTTTTCACACACAAAGTCATCAAATATAACAATTTTCTGTGATTCATTATCCATTTCAGTGACAGGAATAATTTCATCATTGCTTACTTCAAGAATTGGGTAACCCACCTCTTCTGAAATAGGCTCAAATGTTTGCATCATATGTTGATATTTTGTTTGTTCAAGGTTTTTAGCATAAAGATATATCTTATCGAAACACAAAAGTCTATAGATCATATCAAGAAGCAAATTAGTTTTACCAGAACCACTTGGACCACAAATAAGCATTCGAAAACATCTATCTGGCATTAATTTATGTGCCTGCTTGAAGTTAACATTATTGTTATCTTCAACATTGTAATTAGGTATTCTCATTATAATATATACTTATATTATATATGAGTCTTAAAAAATGGCAAAAGTTAGCGAAAAGTAAAACTAATCTTGGAAACCAAATCAATAGAGTTCATGATGCTATTAAGAAAACTAACATCAACCAACAAACAAACCAGACATTATTTAAACAAATGTTTGAACCAGTGACTGGTAAATTAGATGAAGTTATTGAAAGTAATTTGAATACACCTCCAATTAGAAAAAAATCAAAGAAAAAAGGTAAAACTCCACACATTGATTATTACCCGGAAGTGGATCCGTTTGAAGATATGGATGTAGAGGGTCTTTTAGATGATGATCGTGGATATGAACCATATGATGAAAAACAAATTCCAATATCACCACCACCTTATGCTTATAAGGAACCACCAGCAGTGGTGCGAAAAGTTAAGCCTTATGATGGTGATCAATCATTCGGTGAAATGTTGGATTCATTTGAAGAACCACCAGAGTATGACTATGAAGAAGACATTGATTATGGCCTACAAGATTCAGATGCCGCAAACATGATTTTAGATGATCTCAATGTAATTAATTATGATGATCTTGATAAAAGTTTATCAGAAATACCTAGTGAAAGAGGTAAAAGAACAAAATTAACCCGAATCATTAAATACGCTGAATCTCGAAGGAATCAATTAAAAGGATATAAAAGTGATGTTACCAAAAGATATAATAAAGGTGAAATAAATGATGCAGAAAAGCAATTAGAAAATAGAAAAATTGATATAAGACGCTCTGTGTTAAACAAATATATCTCAGATAATAAGAAAAAGTTAAAGACTATTCAAGGTTCAGGTGTTCATTTTTACAATAATCCCAAACAGCTTGTGAAACAACTCGAACTCATCATTGGTGAAATGATAGCCGGCAATAATAGTATTAAAATGAGAAACACAGGTCAAGCCATTCTTGATACTCTCTTGAAGACATCAGTCATAAACAAGAAACAATACACAAAAATGTTTAATAATTATTTCAAAATATAATGTAACCATATCATATCATGGAGAGAGAAATTGTTTTGACAAGTTATAACAATAAATCTGGAAAAAACAAACCATCAGATTTTACAACTCGTTTTGTTCAACCTATAACTCTTGACAAAAATCGTCAGTATGTTATTGGTCTTAACAGAATTATAAACATGAGTTTCACATGGTTCGATGTCAACAGTTCACTCAATAACCAGAAGCTTAAATATAGTAAAGATAACGGTACATCTTTCACTGAAATCGAACTACCAGCCGGTGTATGGAGTTATGAAGATTTCGACAATTACATTAAATCTCTAACAAAAGACAATAACACCTATCCCATAACATTAGAATTTGATAAAACAATTTTTAGAGTTGAAATAACACTGGCTAATAATTATCAACTTGATCTTCGAGAGAGTAACTTTAATGAACTTATTGGATTCAATAAAGCATTACTTACATCAGGAACCGGCATGTTGGTGCAAAAGTTCCCAATTTATCACAAGATACTGATCTTCTAAACATTCATTGTGATCTCATTAATGAAAGCATGGTTGATGGCCAAGAAACAGACATAATTTACAGCTTCAGTACAAGTGTAATCCAACCATCATATAGTTTCACTCTTGAACCACAGAGAGTCACTTTTAGTCCAGTAAACAAAAGCAGAATATCAACCATTCGTATTTATATCACTGATGGAAAACGAAGAATTATTGATTTGAATGGACAAGACACAGCTTTTTCACTATTGTTAAAACCACTCAATTAATATAACTAATTAATATAATGAGATTGATTGAGTACAAAAAAATTTATCATCCAAAATTGGGTCGTTTTGTCTATAAACACAAGGGTTCTGGTATCATTATTGATAATTTATTTAAACCAATAAAAGCCATATTCAAATCAGTTGTTAAACCATTTGCTAAAAAAACTCTTGATGCAGGTGTTTCACATGCTGGAGAACGTCTTGGAAAAGCTGTTTCTCAAAAATCTGGTGATTATATAATGAAAAAATTACATTCAATACGAAACACAAAACCATCAGAACCAAAACAAGAGAGTTCTGTTACAAAACCAAAACCAAAACAAGAGAGTTCTGTTACAAAACCAAAACCAAAACAAGAAGAATCAACAGACATGATTCTAAATCGACTGATAAGTGGTGATGGAATAAGACGTAAAAAATAAAATAATCTAACATATAAATATAATGTTTAGAACAAGTGAATATTTACAACGAAACGAATTAACTCGAATACAACTCGATAATGTTATTAGCAGCCCAGCTAATAATAATACCCAATCTAAAGCTGATTACAAATTCACCGTCAACGATCGAAGTAGTTTTTTCGATTGGTATAATGCTTACTTTGAGGTCCAGTTTCGAGTTCAAAAGCTAGCTGATGGTGCTGCTTTCGGAGCAGATCGAGTGTCAGTAATCAACGGTGCTCATTCACTTATTCAACATATGACTATTAAAAGTGGAGGTAAAATGGTTTACGATACGGATAATCTTCATAAAGTAGTCAACTTGAAAAATTTGATTGAATACAGTGATGATTTCTCAAGAAGCGTTGCCAAAAACAGTCTGTGGTACCTTGATACAGATTACAGAATTGCTAATGCAAATCAAAACGGTGGATTTGAAGCTCGACGATTGTTAACAACTGGAAACAATGATGTAAACGTAATCATTCCTCTCAACCGTTATTCATTTTTCGAAGAGCTTGAAGATCGTATGTTACCACCAATGCAATAACAGTTTACTTTAACTTTGTTAAGTGACGCAAATCTCATCCAAAAACTGGCTGCTGCTGATGATGGTCGTGTGGTTATTGATCGATTTTATTTATGGGTTCCACGATTGATTCCAAAAGATAGTCTTTATCAACAGTTTCTATCAAACTATATGAAAGTTAATAAGTGGACTTATAATCAAGAAATGTTCCAACAATCAGCTGGTACTAGATCATCAGGCTTTTTTCAAATCAGTCCATCCATCGATAATGTAAAACATGTATTTGTCTATTTACAGAGAAATAAAGACAATAATGATTAATTGAATCCATATGAATATGACACTTTCAACATTAACGCTGATCGTGGAAATGGTTCTTACCTTACAACTTGTCGTTTAGAATATGGCAATGGTGTATTTTATCCTGAAGTGGAATACGATAGCGAATCCAAAGTAAGAATATTCAATGATTTGATGAGTTATGCAATGCGTAAGAACGATTATAATTCAGGTACACAACTCAATCTAAGCAATTTCAATTCTCTTCTTGGAGTCATTTATTTCGATCTCACTTTTCAAACTGAAAAGGTTACAAGAGATCCGAAACAGCTTGTTTTCAGATACAAACTGAATGCACAAGCAGCTGCTGATAGTGTTTTTACAGTTAATGCTGTTGTACTTTATGAACAAGAAGTTATAATAAACAAAGTTGGAAATGAACTGTTGATTGTCTAAGACTACAATTGAATAGACTCCCCAGCTAAACGACCTGACACCATTAATTAAATATGTTTTATAATATGAATTGTGTGAAGGTGTAGTCTGATCGTCCGGGTGAGTGTAGTCCTGAGAAGGACTGTTGTCGGTGGCAGTGACTGACGTTTCGACAACCTGTGCGGAAGTCATCATCAGAGTCAAGTGAGTGATTGTTGTCAGTAGAATGTTCTTATTCCAGTTCGTGTGAAATGATCGGTTGGTTTTGCCGTGATGTTATTGGCTGTGAGACTCAAGTGACGTAAGTCGTTCGTGATTGGTCTGTTTCGGTCTGTCGGTAAAGCTAGGTTGTTCTTTTTCGGTCGTTTGTGATGTTTATGTTTATAACATCACGGCAAAACCAACCGATCATTTCACACGAACTGGAATAAGAACATTCTACTGACAACAATCACTCACTTGACTCTGATGATGACTTCCGCACAGGTTGTCGAAACGTCAGTCACTGCCACCGACAACAGTCCTTCTCAGGACTACACTCACCCGGACGATCAGACTACACCTTCACATGTTACCCCCGGGTTCAAACCATTTACTGCAATATGAATTGTATAACATATAATTATAATGGTACAGTTATTTGAAATCGATGTAAAACTATCACCAAATCAAAAAAAGAATTTGAGTAAAGCATATCATAACAAACAGTCAATAACATTGAGATTATCCTCAAACTCATTAAGTGGAAATGATAGACTCTTAGTTCCAAAAACAGTTATGAACAGATTACAAAAAAGTAAACAAATGAAAAAAGGTGTGGATATAAAATTATCAAAAACAAATATTAGAAACCAAATTGGAGGCAGCCTTTTAACATCAATACTCACTATGGGAAAAAGTCTTTTGCCAACCATTGGAAAAACATTAGGTCTTTCTGCTTTGGCTGGATTGGCTTCAGAAGGTGCTTCTCGAGTTGTTAAATCAATTTCTGGATCAGGTTTTCTCATACCACAGAATAAAATAGATCAACTCATTAAATACAAACATTTATTAAGTGAAAAACAGAAAAAGGACATTCTCGATGCTTTACAAAGTGGACAAGGTGTTTATATCATACCAACAGAGACTCAACATGGAGGAGCTATTGGGACTATCCTTGCTTCAATTGGTATTCCATTAGCTATTGACTTTGTTAAGAATTTATTTTCTGGTGGATCAGCTCCTAGATTAGGCCCACCACCTCCATTTATTGGTAATTGGCCAAATGGTAGAACTTATGGCAGAGGTAAAAAAAAAATACAAAATTCCATACAATAATCCCTTTAACAAACTTTGATCTACTTGAATGGTGCAAATATCTGAAAATTCCAATCAACAATATTCTAAGCAGAGATGAAAAGGTTCCTCACAATCACAAACAAGCACTTTTCATTTACAATCTCGAACCATCTTACATGTCAGGATCACATTGGGTAACAACTTTTGTTAAGGATAATGTCATCAATTACTTGGATTCATTTGGAATGCCACCGTTTCAAGAAATGGTTAATCATGCTAAAAAGAAGAATATCACTTTATTACATCAAAACAATCAAATTCAAAACATTAAAACATCAACTTGTGGGTACTTTTGTTTGTATTTCTTAAATGAGATGAAGAAAGGTAAATCATATTTCGATCTTCTACAAGTGTTTGATATACATGACACTATGAAAAATGAAAGATTCATCGCAAAGTATTTTAATTTAATATAAGTTATTTATATATGAAGTCTTATTGTGTAAAAGAGAAAAAAGTTACTGAATGTGTCCCAGGAAGTGAAAGATATGAACCAACAAAAAATGGTAGAATGATGTTGAAATGTATTTGTTCAGACTGTGGTAAAACTAAAACAAAGTTTGTGGGTGGATCATTGTTTGATGTAGGAAACAGTCATTCAATAGGTGAAATGGTTTTCAAAGGATTGGCCAACAGTGGTGCTTATCTTGCCCGAAAAGGTGCTGCAAAAACTATCAAATCAGATTATGCCAAGAGTAAAATCAAACAAACAGCCAACAAATATCTCGATCAAGCTCTTGACAGTTTCACCAATGATCTGAGTAAAAAGATAAGTGGAGGAAACATTGATTATTCGCAATGGTTTCCAATGGAAATGTATTCACCACAAGGTGTTCATGATCCAACTAATCCACTTTACCAAGGAGGCGCTGTTGATATTCATAAACTCATCGGTAAATTACCTAAACCAAAAAGTGGTTGGACTCTTCCAGGTCATAAATACACAGGACCTTATAACGATCTTAACAAACAAGTCAAATATAATCCCACAACCGGTGAAATATTAGAAATATATGATAAACCCACTGGAAAGACTGATGCAATTGCTATGCAGCATGATGTTGATTACAGTGTTTGTAAAGGTGATAAAAAATGCAAAAATATAGCTGATCGTAAAATTGTTAAAGCATTAGACGCAGTACCATGGAATGAGCGTCAATGGGGTCATTGGCTAGCTAGAAATGTCATCAATACAAAACAGAAATTAGGTCTTGGTGTGAGACAAAAAAACGTGAAAAGCCGTCGAGTGAAATAAATTGGCAAGTCAAATTAGCAAATGAATTACACAAACCCATCAAACGTAAATTCACTCGGCGGCGTATAATTGTAAACCACATCGATGAAATATGGACAGCAGATTTGGTTGAAATGCAGAAATTCAGTAAATGGAACAAAGGCTATCGATATCTTCTCATGGTTATTGATGTATTCAGTAAATACGGTTGGATTGAACCTTTGAACGACAAGAAGGGTGAATCAATCACTGCAGCGTTTAAAAGAATATTCAAAGAAGGAAGAAAACCAAAGTTCCTATGGACTGACAAGGGCAAAGAATTTTATAATAAACATGTTGAAGAATTGTTGGATAAAAATAGTGTTAAATTGTATTCAACCGAAAATGAAGAGAAATCGTCTGTTGCCGAACGATGGAATAGAACGATTAAAAACAAGATGTGGAAACAGTTTACTATCCAAGGCAATACTCAATATCTCGACATTTTACCCAAAATTCTAAGTCAGTACAATAACACCAAACATAAATCAATAAAAATGACACCAACAGAAGCGTCTAATAAAAAGAACGAAGGAATAGTTTATTTTAATCTCTATGGTGATGACAATATCTTAACATCATCAAAACAACGTATACCAAAATATGAAATCGGTGATAAGGTTCGAATATCAAAGTATAAAAGACAAGTATTCGATAAAGGCTACACTCCAAATTGGACAGAAGAGATATTTATTATGGACAAGATACAGTACACGAATCCAATCACTTATCGATTGCGAGATTTGAACAACGAAGAAATCAAAGGAAGCTTCTATGAACCTGAATTATTGAAAGCCAAACAAGAAATATTTCGAATCGATAAAGTAATAAAGAGAGATTATAAAAATAAACGAGCTTTGGTTAAATGGAAGGGATATAATAATGATTTCAACAGTTGGGTTTCTTTCAAGGATTTACAAGCTATCTAGGTTGCGTGTTTATAAAGCGTTGCCTTCGACACATGAAATAGACTGCACTTGTAGTAATTGCATACGTCACAGCACAGCTGTGCCGTGACGTCATATGTTGTTAGAGATCCATAGGAGAATCATACATCGGATTGAAATTTAAGATAATTATGTTTCAAAACGTGGTAATCAATAAAATCAATTATTTGGTTGAAATCATTACTTACAATGTAATTATCTTTGTCCTCAACTCTCTTTCTAAATTGTACCTGTTCAGGTCTCATTTCAATCCTTTTACCCGGTCTCTTTAATTCACAGTAAATGACCTTTTCATTATGAATAATGATGATAAGATCAGTGATTCCTTTATGATACACCTTTTGCATCTTTTTATTACGACTTAGAAACTCCCCGAAAGTATTAACAATGAGAACATGTGGGTTATTCTCATAATGTTTAAAAACAGACATCATAAGATCGTATTCAGACATTATACTATATCATTATACTAAATTGTAATGCCCGTATGCGTAACTATTGATACCATCCTTGAGAATATATCGTTTATCATCAAAGCAACTTAATGATACTTTATTTAATTCATAACTACAGATTTCATGTTCGTTACTACGGATGGTTTTCATCTTGTGATGCATTTGTTTTGAATTGAATAAAACATCTTTGTAATTTTCATGTTTGATGTCTTTTTTAATCACGTTCTTCTTAACACCTTTCGCTGTACGACTGCCTTGATTATTATTCTTAATGTAACTATACATCTTCGATCTCAGACCAATAAATTCAACTACTGGAACTCCGGCAGCTTCATCTTTCATTTTACCAATCACTTTCCTGTTCTTTTTGTAAAAGTATGGAGAGTTTTCAGGATAATCACTGTTATCAAACATATGTCTATCCTTCTGGAAGTCTTTGTATACATCGTCCGCTTCAATTTCATAAGTCAGTGAATCAGTGTCTGTAAATAATAACTTTGCTTTATTTCCATATTTTTGTTTGATGTAAACATAATGGAAATTATACATCAAAGTCTTTGAAAGATCAAGAATACACATACCAATATAAGCTGGTCTGTTTAAAGTTAATGTTTCTTTGATTTTGTGTACAGCAACCAGATTCTCATTGAATATTTTACTTGACACAAATGTTGGTCTAGATGCTAATTTCAACAACTTATTCTTGTCAGTGATGAGTCTTACATCAACACGCTTTCTAAGATTTTCCATCGTCTTTCCAAATACAGAATTATTCATTAATTTGAAAAAGTCTTTCTCGAAAGCATTCTTAGCTTGAGTTCTCTTTTGTGTATTAAAGTCGATGTATTGTTTTAACCAGGGTGACTGATTAAATTCAAGCGCTCTATGGATAGTTTTTAATTTCATTCCAAGATCGAGATATAACTGAAGATTTCGGTAATGCAGAACGTATTTCTCTTTGTTTGACAATGTTGGAATCAATTTTGATACAAGACCTGTTGATATGTTAAATTTCTCAGCGATTTGTTTACTGTATGGTGACAACATGTCTGGCGTGACTTTAATCTTTTCTGGCGCTAATGGATAATCATTATGCAAATCATGTAACTCTTTTGGGTATTCAAGATCAACTTCTAGTATCAATCCCTTTTTACTATTTTCTTTATATGAATCAAGGTTGAGTTTATCAATCTTCTTCCATTTGAATCCACCAGTCGGAAGGTATTGTGACATAGCCCAACCATACAGATTATTTGCGTCAAGGTACATAATATACTTTGATGGTTCATTTTCATTGTAATCGTTCATGTATTGGTTGTTTGCTTTTCCATATCGATTCGCAATATAACTTGTACCACCTCTCATTCCTTTTTCAATAAACTGAAACATATTAATATCAGTCATTAATTCAAGTTTTATATTAGTCATTTTCAACATAGCGTCCCAAGATAGTCCAGGGCTTGTGAAATAGTGACAAGGGTCGAGTTTATAATATTGTTGACAAGTTTGTCTGAAGTTTTCAAACACATCAGCCAACAACAATATGTCAGATTTGAGGTATAAATCATGATAATCACCCATTGGTTGTAACTTGAATTTTTTCCATACATTTTGAGCATGTTTGTAATCATCATCTGAGATATGTTCATTATTCAGTATGCTGTAAAATTCGTCTTTTATTGGTAATTCTGTCTCATCGAATTTATCAAAGCTATCCATGTAATCATAAGGGTAAACACCTTTTCTAGTCATGAGCTCGAATTTGGTTTTCTTAAATTGTTCTGAGGTATATTTGAAAGCTTCTTTAGGCATTGTTGACTAGTTTATCAAGACTAGAACTCATGAACTGAAAACTGTCGATGAAAGTGAGATTATTTCCAAGCATGAAAGCCATATACTTTTCCATGTTATTTGGAATTACGTTAATGTTCATTTCACATTCTTCTCCTTTCTTGTTTATATATCTGTTGTTCTTAACAATCTCCCCAATTTCTTGCATAATGAAATGTGAATCGTAACCTCTCAGATTATGAAATATCACAGGTATTTTATCACTGATCCGAAAATTCAAATTGCAGTCTTGATGAGCTGAGCCCCTGAATTTTCCAGTGATGTGACAATGATCTCTCACACTAATATCTTCATTGGTATACTTCTGTTCACAAATATGGCATGTATCAGCGTTTTGAAATTGTTTTTCATCTTCTTTAGTCATTTTAAGCGGTTTGTTAAATTTGGATTTGATAATCTTTTTACAATATCTCGCCTCTTCAAGCATGTGTTCCATGAATTTATAAACAGCTTTCTCGCCACGATATATTTGAATAGGTTTCGTATACTTGTCATCGTAAGTGCAAACAACTTTGTAGCCATATCCACAATCAGTATGTTTTTGATAAGCTTCAGTGAAAGATTTTACATCAGTTTGTTGACAACCTTGGACTTTTTCGGTTATTCCTTCAAAGTCAGCGTAGATTACAAATGGAAGTGGTAGTTGCTTATGATGATTATTGAATTTTAATATGTTGTGGTCTTTATTCGGCATCTTAACAGCTTGAACTCCATTGATTAGGAGACAATTAGCTTTGTGGTCAGTTAAAACTCTTTCAGAACTAAAACACTGTAAACAATACATACAGAAGTGCTTTCTCGCTTTATGTTTAGTTTGGCTATACATAAACCTATTAAAATCTTTAATTAGTATGTAATGTGAATTCTTATTTTCTTCCGTTATTAATAAAAGATTCATATGATTTTTATTCGTTTCCTTACTGATGTATATTGGGTATTTTTCTTTATTCTCATAGCCAAATACGTTGACGTTGATTTTATTTTGTTTTTCAATCTTGTTGATTTGATTAATAGTCACCGGAAATTCAATTCCTGTGTAATCTAATTTCTCAACAAAAGCTCTGTCAACTTTTTTGATCCTCTCAGGTTACTTCTCTTGTGGATTTAAGTGTCTTATATGGCACCAACGGAAACATTCATTATCTGTATTTTTTAGATTGATCAAACCTTTCATATGATGTCTAAGTTCTGATGGAAGCTCAATGTAAGATGAACCTTTGGTTGGATTATATTTCACAATATTTATGTAGTGATTATCAACTGATTGAATACGCCAACCAGATCCTTCAGAAATCCATTGTGCGATTTATAATGTTATATGTTCTTCTGTTAATTTTAAAGAGTCTACTATTTCTGTTCCATTTATTATTGTTTGGGGTTTGCTATTAAAATATGCCGTTTTTGTTTGAACTTCATCACCAATATGTTTCTCAAAGGTAATTTTCATCGTCTCTGTGAATTTGAAACCTTTCATTTTGCCTAATACCTTTTTAAGATATTTACCAACAGCTAATCTTGTGCCTTGCATCTGAAGTAATGGATCTTTATCATTTTTTATGTTTATTTCATCTGATTTAGTATATCCTTTCAAAGCCTTATTTGTCTTATTGATTTTTGTTCTTGGTAGAGGAACAGGCTTTTTTGTTCTTGGTAGAGGAATAGGTGGTTTGATACTGTTTTCTTCATAATCTTGAGCCATCTGTTTCACATTTTTGAACTGTGGAGCGAATTTAAATTTACGCTTCAATGTTTTGGGTTGATATTTTGGAACAGGTCTTAAATTCATGATTACATCAACTAGTTGATCTTTTGTCAGATTCTGTAATTCGTTTCTATTCATGTCTATATATGGGTTAGATAATTTTTGTTTCATTTGATTTTGTGTATTCAATATTTCCAAAGTTTCCTTCATATTTTGTGAACGTGAATTTTCTTTAAGTGTATTTTGATTTTCTGTATTCAATATTTCCAAAGTTTCCTTCAAATTTTGTGAACGTGAATTTTCTTTAAGTGTATTTTGATTTTCTATTTTGTTTAGAGTTTCCATAATTTCCTTCATATTTTGTGAACGTGAATTTTCTTTAAGTGTTTTTTTCTCGAACTTGTGAATAATCAGGGTTGATGGTAATACAAAACAGTTTGATAGAGCTTCATTTTTCACTATTTTTGGTTTTATAGAGGGTGAAAATCAAGTCGTCCTGAGCCTATCGAAAATGAATCGTTGCGAATCGGTTGAAGAATGACTATTCCTATACCGATTTTCGCTGTATTCTTAATTTTTGAACATTTAGATATCATTCAAATATAAAGTGCATGATACCTGGTTCCCCAGGGGGTTCCCCGCTGACAAGTCTGGACATGTCTGGGAAAAAGGAAATGCGTCATAGCTAATAGCTATTGTTTGAGAACCAATCATAGGATGATAAATATGAAGTGTTTTCATTATAAATTTTATGAGTAAAATATTTTAGCAATCTTTACTCAAAAAGTTTACTCACAAGTTTTACTTTAATTTTTATGCTAAATATTTTGTAAACGTGATTTTTCTTTAAGTGTATTTTGATTTTTTCGATTTTCATTTTTTCTCATGATTTCCATCATTATAAATTTCATTATAAATTTTGTGAGTAAAATATTTTAGCAATCTTTACTCAAGAAGTTTACTCACAAGTTTTACTTTAATTTTTATGATAAATATTTTGTTAACGTGAGTTTTCTTTAAGTGTTTTTTTTTATCAAACTTGTGAATAATTAGGGTTGATGGTAATACAAAACAGTTTGATAGAGCTTCATTTTTCACTATTTTTGGTTTTATAGAGGGTGAAAATCAAGTCGTCCTGAGCCTACCGAAAATGAATCGCTGCGAATCGGTTGAAGAATGATATAAATTGCTTTGGTAAAGCTTGATTTTTTACCATTTTTGGTGTTTTGGTCTGAGAGCCCCAAGTCCTATACTACTCGCGGGAAGTTTGGAGAGCACGAAAGAAGCGTAAGAGTTGCCAGAGGCGATAGCCGAGGGCAACTCTAGCTTCTTGAGTGCTCTCCAAACTTCCCACGTGCTCCATAACTCGATAGTGCACAGCTGAAAGCATGAACCAGTTGTGTTAGAACATAGCCGGTGGAATTGTGCATCAAATCTGACGCGAAAAACGGACAACAACATTAGTTGAAGCGAATCGTGACGGTACTGATGCCGAGTCTCCTTTTGCGTTGTTTTTCTCTTTTTCTGCCTCACTTAAGAACTCTAGCCCAAGGGAAAAGGTCGAAACATTTTTGGTTTTCGGACAAGTAGACCGAGTCTCTGTTTGTATCAATTATTGTCGCCAAATATATTATTTTTCCCCACGCTAACAATGGCGCTCGCGCGAAAAAAAAATTTCTGGCGAAGCAATTTGCTGATGCTATCGGCTTGCACTATCGGGATTTTGAGCACACGTACGTAGATTGAATTTGATTGCGCGGTTCTGATAGCTATGTTCTAATTACTTTTCTCAGCAGTTCTTAAGCAAATTGTAGGTTAAGAGCACATATCAAACTCATGAAAGTCAACGAATTCAAAGTATGCAATTTCTTTTAATGTTTATCAACCATTTGAACTCATTACCTTTCCCCTGACGTTTCGCAGGCCTATTCTTAGACTTTAGAAAATACTTAGATCTCTCTCATAATTTTGAGCAACTCCTTACAGCTAAGTTTCACTCTATTTTTCTTGTCCGATCTCGGTAATTATTGTAAACAACGAAAAGGCAAGCTTTTGATTGCCGTTTATTGAAAATATTAAGATTTTAAGTATTTCGGTGGGAAGGCTCCAGCATTTTACGAGCGCAATTGGGACAGGCCTATGAGAAGGTACTATTAATCTCCCAACTTCTAAGAGACTAAATCGCGCGTCAACAATTTCATTTGCGATTATTTTTCGGTTTAATGATAAATATTTACCTCGCCATCCTTCACCTCCATGCACTCCGAAAAATTATATTCAATTAATCGGCTTAAGTATTTTTAAGCTAACCATCTCATTTTCCACTGACTGATAACGATAGATTTGTCAGAAAAAAATGGGTTCTCCATTCTCGATCATGTTATCTGATTCTCGACACCCCAACGCAGAATTGGACCGAGGCCCGAAGGATTTGCCAAAGCCGCGGGGGAGACCTTCCAATAATCAGATCTGCTGATGAGAAGAATTTCATTCTCAACCTGATTCAGAATCAGAAATCAGTACAAGGCCTGGGTGTATGGATTAGACTTTACAGAAAACCAGACAATGAGTTCTACTGGATTGATGATACTCCTGTAGCAGGCCAGTTTTCTTTATGGGCAAATGGAGAACCGAGCAATCAGAATGGGGAGAAATATGCCAACATGTTTGCCGGAAGGCATCTCCCATCTGGAAAGTGGAAGAACATTATCCGTAATTTTTCTCGGGAGAACCAACAGGTTGCACCCTTTGTTATTTGCCAGAAAGGTTTTTTGTGAATCTATAGACCCCATCTCGATGCTAGGTAGATCTTTTCTAGCTTTTATGGAAAGCGTCAACACGAGGCAAAAAAATGTATATACGGTGTGTTCTAGTTTACTAGTAAATGGACTGGGCCATTGTTGATCTTTGTGAGATGGAGTTGTCGAAGTAGAAGTCCACTGAAAAACTCGCGCTTGAAACGTCGGCTTTGGAAAATCTCTGCGGTAGTCAACCTACATTATCAACTCATTTGAAAAAACCAGATTATGATTTAATACCCCCCAGAAATTTACCCCACCTGCACGAAAGTTGAATTTCATGTTTTCAAACCTGAGAACTATAACATCCAAAATACAAATCTGACGTTTTTAGGAGAAAAAAAGGCCTTGAAATTATTTGCCTTTGTGTCAAAATTCATATCACTCATCTTGAAGGCAGGAAATATCTGATTGAGGCATCCGAACCACCCACCTACGTGGAATATGAGTGAAAACTTAACATAACCTGTCGCCAACTGCTGATGTCTAAAGGATAGTTTGACCTTTCAGGAAAATACTACCATACATACATACATACAGACATACATACACACATACATACATACATACATACAGACACACATAGGTTAACTGGCCACTCCCCATAAGGGCTTTTCAGAGCCAACAACCACCCATCCTACCCCAGGGAAAGACATCGACCACACAGTAGTCTCGTGCGTGTGAAATTACCGTCTCCCACCCCTAACCCTGCAGGAGACTGGGTTTAGGTTTATTCGTCGTTATCCGAGAAGACTAGAATATTTATCCATTTCTTGTCATAGAAAGGTAGAAAATTCTCCTCAGTCATTTTTAAGACCATGAGTATTGGTCCGGCCGGGGCACGAACCCTCGACCTCCCGCACAACACAATCCGGCGCACTAACCAATTGAGCTATATTCTGCGCACCGCGCAAAACAAACATCTCACAAATAGACAAACATTCAGCTACCAGTAGGCTTCTCATGAGAAAATGGCAGATGTTTGAGGCTGAAAAATGTTAACACTCCGGTTTTTTCAGATGCAATGAAATATATGAAGTCCATATATTTCATTGTATCAACTTAACGGCCTGCTCCCAGTTGGCTTGTTAGCTCAATTGGTGGAGCGCTGCACTAGTATCGCAGAGGTCAGTGGTTCGAATCCCGTACAGGCCTGATTTTTTTCCAGTCTGATTTTCGCTATTGCTTAAATAGCGCTATCTACTGCGAGGATCGTGCATCATACGTACTCCAGTTTTTGTTGAGCTGGATGTAGTGTCCAGGCCTCCAAGTCCACGCCCAAGGCCCCAGGAGACGTTGATTCGAGTATTTATTATGCACTGTAAAGTGAGAACGGGGTGTGAGACAATCTAGGATAACGAACAACTAAGCGAGCTGTGAGCGAACTGTAAGCGAACTGTATAAGCGAACTCCAGAACGTTACATTGGCCAAGAGGATCATCTCATAGGCGTTCGATCGAATTGTTTCGATCTAGAAATCTCTGCGAATGGCCGCATATGATACAAATCTCAGCTTCGGACCGTTTGACCCGGACCTAGATCCGACATCGGTCGGCACTCGATTCAGGAAATATCTCGCAAGATTCAAAGTATACGCTGCAGCGATGAATACACTGTGCTGGTCCCAAAGTACAGGAGATCTTCGACACACTAGAGGATATGGGAGAAGACTTCGAAACCACAGGAGAGAAACTTCTAGAGTATTTTGAGCCTAAAAGACATCATCTTATTAGCATATACCAATTTCGGCAGTTAGCCCAAGAGGAAGAGGAGTCGTACGATGTTTACACCACGCGTTTAAAGCAAGCAGCGGCTCCGTGTGAATTTCCAGAGGGTTGGCATGAAGTTGAAATACGAATGCAGCTAACTGAAAAGGGAAAATCGAAGAGAGCTAGACGCCGCTTGCTTAGTAAGCCGCACTTGCTTCAGGAGGCGTTAGATTACGCTAGAGCACAGGAATTGTCGGATAAACAAGCGAAGAGAATCGAAATGGAGCAACAAAGTCGAAGGAACAATACCGAGGAAGAGTTGAAGAGGGTCTTTTTAGGAAGGCAAAAGAGCCTGACTGGTATCAACAAAGAGTGTTACTTTTGTGGAGGCGCATTTCCACACGCGGGAGGAAAGGAGAAATGCCAGGCATGGGGAAAGAACGGCACCACATGCGGGAAGCTGAATCATTTTGCCAAATGCAGTAGGAGTAAAAGGAAAGTAAATAAGAGTATCGTAAAGACAGTTCGTCAGGAGGTGCAATCAGATAGCAGTGACGCGGAATCCCTTTGTAGGATCGAAGAAGTTGGGGCTGTCGAAAGCAACACAAAACCCAGGCCAGTAAGAAGTATAGAAATCGAAAACTACGAAGTCAAAGTGCTGATCGACACGGGAGCGTCGGTTAACGTTATGGATGAATGCACCTTTCAGCAGCTACTGGCAAATAAGATCAAATTGGAGAAGTCGACAAGTGTTTTGCGCTCGTACCAAACGAATGAAAACCCGTCCAGGCCATTAACAGTTATGAGCAAATTCGATGCAGTCGTAGAGTCAAACACGAGAATCATCCCGGCAACGTTCCACGTCATTAAAGGTAACACCAACACGGAACCGTTGATAGGATTTCAGACTGCCGAAAGTCTTGGCCTGGTGGTGATTACGAATGCAATACGAACTGATTCTGAAATTTTCACAAGCAAATTACTTGAGGAATACGCAAGCCTGTTCCTGGGGATCGGGAAAATGGAAGGAGTGCAGGTAGATCTACACGTTGACCGTACAGTAACATCAGTTGCTCAACCTCACAGGAGGATCCCGTTCAGCGTCAGGCCAAAACTGGAGGCGGAGCTCAAGAGACTTATAAGGGATGATGTAATCGAGAAGGTCGAAGAGCCTACCAGTTGGATATCCCCAGTTGTGATTGCACCCAAGAGAACGGCGAATGAAATTCGACTGAACGTGGATATGAGAGAGGCCAATAAAGCCATTCCGCGGACCCACACTATTATGCCTGCTCTCGAGGATATCACACATGAGCTCAATGGAGCAACTGTTTTCTCCCACTTGGATATGAATCATGGCTATCATCAACTGGAACTGCAAGAAAACAGTCGGGACATCACCACATTCTCAACGCACATCGGGTTGTACAGATACAAAAGGCTAAATTTTGGCACGAGAACCGCGGGTGGAATCTTTCAAGACACCGTGAGCAGGGAGATCACCCGAGACATACCTGGATGCCTCAACATCAGTGACGACATTCTTGTGTATGGAAAAACACAACACGAACATGATCGGAATCTAGACAAATTATTCAAGAAGGCTAGAGAAAAGAACATCACGTTTAACAATGGAAAGTGTGAATTAAATAAGCAAAGTTGTGTGTATTATGGGATGAAGTTTTCTAAAGATGGAGCATCCCCTGACCCGCGAATGGTTGAGGCTATCAAGGCGGCCGAGTCTCCTCGCAACGCGAAGGAACTGAACTCATTCCTATGTACAGTGCAATACACCGCGAGATTTATGGAAAAGTATGCTCCTCAAACCGACCTTCTGAGAGGTTTACTCAAAGCCAACGTTTTTGCCTGGACGAGAGATCATCAGAAAGCGTTCGAGAGTTTTGAAAGAAGGCCTTAGCTCAGACACAGTCTTGGTCTATTTTGACCCCGCTGCAGAGCATGAAGTTCATGTGGATGGCTGTCCATTGGGAATCTCAGCGACCTTGGTCCAACGTGAGTCGAGTGACAAAGGCTGGAGGGTGGTGCAATACGCAAGCAGGGCCCTCTCAGATGCAGAACGGAACTATTCCCAAATCGAGCTAGAGATGCTTGCGGCAGATTTCGCGTGCAGGAGATTTCATGTATTAATGTATGGCTTGCGTTCAAAATAGTCACCGATCACAAACCACTCGAAGTCATCCTGAACAACCCTAGGCATCAGACGTCAATACGGCTGCAAAGAATGATGGTACGAATGCTCGATTGTGAGTTCAAGGTCGAATATAGACCCGGAAAGACGAATATCTCCGATTATACATCTAGGCACCCGCTGCCTCGTGAAACCTGCACTAGAAGGGAGCCAGGCACTACCAAGGATGTCAAGCAGTACGTGAATTTCGTGGTCGCAAGTGACATTCCCCGGGCTATCAGCAAAGAGGACCAGGTAAAGGCAACGGAAAACGACGAGGAACTAAAAAGGTTAATGATGTGTATACGGGAGAGGAAGACTGACCACAGGAACCTAGACATGAAAGCGTACTTCAATATTTACCATGAAGTGGCTGAGGTTGACGGTCTTGTCTTTCGGGGTGAAAGGATCATAGTCCCTCGAGATTTCAGAGAAACTATGGTGAGAATTGCTCGTGAGGGTCACCAGGGCATCGTTCGTACGAAACAACTGCTTCGTGCCCACGTTTGGTTTCCCGGAATCGCTAAGATGGTCGAAACGTTGGGAATTGCCTAGCTTGTCAAGCTACCATCCCTTGCTACACCAGAGAGCCACTCCAAATGTCGGATCTGCCAGCAGGTCCGTGGAAGAAGATCAGTGTGGATTTTGCGGGACCTTTTCCAAATAAGGACATGCCTTTAGTGTTCTGGGACCAGTATTCAAGGTATCCTGTCGTAGAATTTGTCACAAGTACATCCGCAGAGGCTGTAATTCCCCAGCTCACACGTGTTTTCACTACTTATGGAATTCCAGAAGAGGTGAAGACAGATAACGGCCCCCCATTTAATGGGTCCAAATTTGCAAAATATGCCAAAGAACAAGGGTTCGGGCACAGGAAAGTTACACCCGGATGGGCGGAGGCAAATGGTGACGTCGAACGATTCATCCAGACGGTCAAAAAGAGCGCGAGGGTTGCTAAGATTTAGGGGAAAGCTTTTAAACAAGAAATCCAAAGGACGGTTGGCAACTATCATGCCACACCCCAACCTGTGACGAGAGAAAGTCCCGAAAAGCCTACGTTCGGGAGAGAGATAAGAAGAAAACTGCCAGAAAGGGTCGTTCCCCAGGAAGAACAGCGCCATGAACTATTCCATGAAAGAGACGAGAGAAACAAGAAGCAAATGAAAGCTTATGCTGATAAGCGCAGACACACATTACAAAGCTCGATCAAAATTGGTGACCGTGTTCTTTTGAAAGAGAATAGGGGTAACACGTTGACCCCGGCGTATGATCCACGACCATATGCAGTCGTTGGAATAAAAGGGAGCATCATCACAATGAAGAGGGGAAAGGAAGTCAAATCCCGCAATTCTTCCCACTGTAAGGTACTCAAGTATGCTGGAAAGGAGGAGCACGACGATTTGGATTAGGACAAAGAACCGATGAGCAGGCGACCAACGAACCGCCATATTGAAGTAGGGGAGGTCCCTGGAGAAGGAAATATAGTCATGCAAGAGACGCACAGGGGACCGACAATCGCGCCATCGGAACCCCGGAGATCAGTACGAGCCAGAACATCCACGTGGGAAACAATTCACAGAGACTTCAAGCCTCACTAAAGAAAAGGGGGGAGGTGTAGTGTCCAGGCCTCCAAGTCCACGCCTAAGACCGCAGGAGATGTAGACTCGAGTATTTATTATGCACCGTAAAGTGAGAACGGGTGTGAGAAAATCTAGGAACGAACAAACTAAGCGAGCTGTAAGCGAACTGTAAGCGAACTGTATAAGCGAACTCCTGAACATTAGAACTATTATTTTGGCACTTTAGATAAATTACGCTTTCCCATATGTGTCATGTTTTACGCCCTCATAGCAGTGCGTGGCTTATTAATTATTTTTGTTTATGTTTAAGTGTGTCGTTTTTCCTATTTCCCTCACTACTTGGTAAGTTTCTGTCTCGTCGTATCATTTTATTTAAATTATATCCCTGTCTTATTTAGTCGTCACCAACAAAGTATAAAGGGCCGAGGGACTGTTGAAAATTAACTTTCCACAACTGCTTATTAGACATAAACATTGAATGCTCCTTAAGATAATCAGAGAAAATACAATGTTAATTCTGACCTTAAGTAACAGCGAGAAAGTCGTTCCTTCCTCGTCAGAGAAACTGTTGTTTTCGTTATTGGACATGTCATGCTTGTTCAGTTCACAAGTGCCTTCGTCTTTCCCCTCGGAGGAAAACTTGAAGTTGAAGGAAGTACACCAGGTATTTCTCAGACATTGCTGACCGCAAGATAACAAACTGGGTTAATCAAACCGTTTGGCAACATATCCAAGGAGCTTCCTATTTTGCAAGGTTTCAAAAAAGGAAAAACAAGAAGTTTCCGGGTTGTCTTCGGCGGAAAAACGTACATTACCTAACAAGAAGAACAATACAACTGTCGTCTTCGAAGCCATGTCTTGTTCTGTTGCACTATGGAATAGTCTATGCAGCTTGAATAAAACTTGTCGCACCATGTGAACACACCTGTGTCTTTTTGTGATAACTATGCACTATGGAATAGTCTATGCAGCTTGTGATAACACTTCCTGTGCTTCGTAACTAGAGTAAAACTTGTCGCACCATTTGAATACACCTGTATCTTTTTGTAATAACTAATAGCGCCGCGCGCAAATGCGATTTTTGTCAGCTACATGCATTTATCCTTAAGAACGCAAACGGCCAATGTAAAAATCTATAAAAGCCCAAAAGTGCAAATAAGCGGCAATTAGATACGCCAAACAAATCTAGCCTGGCATGGAGCAAGAATAAAGCCGCTCGTATGTACAAACCACCTACACCGAAATCAAGAGAATGCTTAAATATGAGCGAGAATATCGATCCAGCTTCATCGAAGAGAAACATACCGAAAGAATTGTTGCTTTTAAGCCAACTTCTTGGGCCTCGACAACCTGGTCGTCAACGATGCTTTTCAGAGGGCAAACGACAACCATGCAACAGTTTTTCTCAGTCGTGAGAAGCTTCTTGACTCGCACACCAAATCTAAAACTAATGCTTTTACCAAAGCCTGTCGGTAAGACCGCCAACACATCTTTATTTCTGGAAAGTTGACGTACGGCATCTTGCTGTTCTTGTTTTAAAACAAAGTTTTCTAAGACATCAAAAGTAGCTAAAGAATCGTTCAACGCAAGATCTATCTCCTCTTCGCTAAACGCCATATTGGATGTGATACATAACAAACTGACGGCGCATTCTGCTGTGAATAAAAAATACTGGACCAATAAGAATCGCCCGTTCGTGAGCGAACGGGTTATTCAAATTTTTAAGTACTTCTGGCAGACGTTCCCTTCTCTTCTCTCCCCCTCCCCCACCTTCTAATTATTCACCTCGCTCCATTTTACGCGCGGTCTGGAAAATAAAACAGAAAGCCCGAAGTCCTAATTTTCGCCCAAACTCCACAAGAACGCCTGCTCTGCAGGCTATATTAATTTCAATTTGTTCGTCATAATTTCGGGTCTATAAATAGTAACAGCGCACAGTGCTATTGCCCCACTACGTACTTCAACAGAAATATCAACAAAAATGTTGACGCTCTGGGAGAAATTGTATCCTGGCGATTCACTGAATCTCCAGTTTTTTCATTCAGTTTGAAAGCCTCTATAGCGAATTATGCTCTAGCAGTCTTATGTCATCAACATATTTCGCTTTAAAAGTGATGAATTGGCTGACAGCGAATGAGCAAAAATTCCGGTAATTAAAAAAAGCCTCTTCGACTCCTTATCGGACAAAAACTACAAAATTCCACACAATTGAAAGGTTTGCATATCTTACAGGAGATGTTACTGCTTTCTTGATCAAACGTCTTATTGGAAATGAAAAAGAAAAAAACTTTCTTCAAATAGACTGGTGTGTATCGATAAGAAATTTAACAGACGACATTACTAGACAAAATATATGGTGGAATTCAAGGATCTAGCAACCAGGAAAGTTTCAGCGGACACTGTCTTTAAACTCCAAATTGTAGCCTGCAGAGCACGAGTAATTGTGGCGGGAGTGTGCTCAGTCTTTCCTCCTTCAAGGTTGAAAGTTTTATTATTGCTCGAGAGGTCGTCATCATAGTAAAATGTTTTCTAGACACGGCATGAACAAATTAGTTCATAATTACAAAAATTTACCGGTAAGACCTGAGTGAGTCATGATTTTCAAACGTAGAAGGATGCATGGATAAAAGTGCATTCAAGCACATCGAAACTGGCCGGGCTGTAATTTATCTCCACCCCGACCAATGACAAGCATATGGCTGCAAGAAAATTGCGGCTTCTGTTCGTTTTTATGCTTAACGATAAAGTGCTTATGAAATATGAGTAAATAAAGCAAACAAATCTTGGAATGTCAAAATATTTTTGCGTAAGCAATAGGATATCCTTACAGTAGTTCACTGTTTTAACTGAACGTCTTGTAAAAGACCTAAGAGCCATAATTTGTGAACCAAATAAGTACACTACTAGCTAGCCATTCATCTTCATAACCAGCGTCTATCCATATCCACCGCATGCGCCAAGACTTGTCATGTGACAGTACACGGAAACCTTGTCAGAACTTATTTGTAATGGTAGGCCTTATTCCCACCAGCCCTAGAAGAAATAACGACAGAGATTTCAAAAGAATTGCCGTAAGGAAAGAGGTAAGACGTATATGCATGAGGGTGACGGTTTGATGACGCAAAAGTAAAAAACTGTTGGAATGTTTGCCTCGATTTTTATTTTTTATGAAGAAGCTTTAGAATGATAAATTTTGTATTTTTTTTACTTTTTGAGGCTTTAGTCAATGGTTTTCTCTTGTTATCACTTTTAGAGCTGGGTCATGCACACGGCAAGGTTGTAAATATAAGTGTAATTGTTCTGTAAAAGTCTTCTAAAGCTACTCATTCAGTGAGTCGGCCAGCCAGCCAGCCAGCCAGCCAGCCAGCCAGCAAGTAGTTCGAGATTTTGAAGGTTCATATATCGCCCGAGAAGTTTTCCACCTTTATTTCACGGAAATAACATAAAAAAAAAGACAGAGAGTCGCGTCATAATTTTTTTGAAAAAGTAACAATTTACTTCTTTCGATGGCGAGCTTTAGCTGTAAAGAAGAAAGCATAATTCATCGAATGAGCGCGGGCCTATTACACTAATCTCGTTCCCAGCCCCAATGGATGCGGAGCTGAGGGTCCTGTGCCCCGAGTATTGAGTCAGGGAACTAAGTCCCTGAGGAACAAGGAAGGTTGTACTATGCAAAACTCGGCAGCAACCTTGAAGCACATCTCCATTGCTTGTTCTTATCTCATTGTACCAAAATGTATCCCATCGCTTTGATATGTATATTACCATACTTAGCTTCGTTTCCACAGGTGTTGGAGTCATGGTTTATACCTCCTGTGCCGAACCCAATTCTAGAGTCACAAGTGTTGCAGTTGTTCTCATTGTTTCCAAGGATTCCAATGCGAGTTTTCGGTCTTCCTGATCTATCGCTCCTCACATTAAACCCCTCTCGGTTGCAATTGGGCTGTAACGATTCTTGTGAGCCAATCAGTTTCATCCAGTTGTCACGACCTAATGACGTCGTGCAATGCTTTCCATCGGCGATTAATGAGTAGAGGAAATTAGCCTTCTGGTTGAAGAGTATGAAGTTAATATATTGTTCGATCTTCATACCGGGGCAGATCTTGGTGAAAGATGCGTTCCAATTGGTCGGTAACTTGGTCTCTTGTGAGTCAAATCCAGTCTTTCCTCCGTCAATATTGTAGGTTTGATTGTTGCTCCAGAGATTAGAATCGTAATGAAAAGTTCCCTAGTCAGTGTAGATAAACAAGAGAGATTTTTCGATAACAGACTTAAAGGCCTTTACTGGTCGTATAACTTAAGCACCCCCTCTTAGGTTGTTGACAGATAAATGCTATTATCATTCGACGGATTTTTTCGCCCATTTTCATTGGCTGGGAGCCGACCACGTGACCTACAGATATCTGCCTACAAGTAATGGTCTGCTCATGCGTGCTACCGTCTAACTGCGTTTTTGCTGCAAATAATATTCTGCTCATGCGTAGTATTCCGAGATTATATCGACCAAAACAAACAAGGAAAACATCTGATTTCTGGCAGCAGTGCGCGCTTGCCGCTTTCCCCCCAAAAATTGAAAACAAACTCGGTGATCGAATGATAAAACAATTATTGAACTCGGTTATTGTAAATTATTAAAAACTGGATTATTGGATAATGCAATTCAAGACTTTTTATTGGCTTAGCCATTATCGTATATAAGCCAATATACCATAATCTACAAATATGGTAAGCGTACGCGTCAGCTTAAAAACAAAAGAGAGCTAAAAAATCAGCTTTTTTCTTACAAAATAATAATTTCTTGGGGGCGTTTTTAATAAAACAATTATTCCACTCGCGCTTGTTGGATATGTGATGATTATAGCCAACTCGGCGCTACGCGCCTCGTTGGCTATCTATCATCTCATATCCAACGCGCGCTCGTGGAATAATTGTTAAATATCGTGATTTGTCAGTGTCGGAACTCGCAGATCAATTATTTGCCTTAGCCTTCGGCTTCGGGATAGGGTAAATTATGGACTGGACTGGACTATCTTTTTAACCATTTTTTTTGGACCATTTTATAGGGGGAAAGCACACCATTAGTACTCAGGGAGGGGTGGGTGCAGTCTATAAGTACTGAGGGAGGGGTGAGAGGCCGACTGTTGTTACACAGGGAGAAGTGAGAGGTGGTTGTAATTGTGAACACTACTGGTTGATGGAGCTTTACTCGATCGTAGAAATTATTTTAATCGGTCTAAAACCGGTTCCTATAATGATGGAATATGAGTGTTTTCATTTCGTGCCATTCGATCTTGATGGTCAGGTTTAGATCTGCTCGAATTATTGCTTTGCCTTGATAGAATACAAGCAGGCGAAGCCTTTCAACATTTTCTGCCGCTTTTTCTCAAGGCAGTGATTGATATCGCCGAGGGACTTGAATTTTTGCGTTCAAGGAATGTGGTACACCGCGAATGTCGATTTCATTAGCCATATATGGTTTCTCCCGCACTTAACGTTGGACATCTGCGCGTGAACCAATGTTCTCCTCGAAAATTCGAAAACAAATTTTTCTAGGTTTGCGTTTTCAAGGTCTGCGTTTTCGAGGTCTATGTTTTCGAGGTCTGCGTTTTCGAGGTCTGCGTTTTCGAGGTCTGCGTTTTCGAGGTCTGCGTTTTCGAGGTCTGCGTTTTCGAGGTCTGCGTTTTCGAGGTCTGCGTTTTCGAGGTCTGCGTTTTAAAGGTCTGTGTTTTCGAGGTCTGCAGTCTGCGTTTTCGAAACACCCGAGAGAAGCTTGTTTTGTACGACTGTACCAACAATGATTTTATATAGTAAACGTATAAACGGTAAAATTGCGATGCGCGGCTTGTGAATTCAATATGCGGCTAAGTCAAGGGCTAAGGACCGGAAATTCCGTGATCGTCTGATAACATCAGTGACAAAGGAGGATAGATAAATCTGGTAATTGGATACTGTATACACAAAGGAAAACTGCTGGGGCACAAGTCGCCTCAAAAGGCATACGCATAACCTATGCCAGACTGGCAGCTCAAGAGTGGAGGATCGTAAACTCGATATTTTCAACACAAATGAAAATCCGGTGTTTACGTGACAGTTTCGCTTTCGCATGACAAAAAAAATTAAGGAAACGCGGCGGCCCAGCGCAAAAATTTTAATATACAAAAAGTCAGTCAAAAAACCGATTAAACTAATTTGCACGATCGAGTAAAAGCTCCATTAACCAGTAGTGTTTACAATTACAACCACCTTCTACCCTCCCTGAGTAATAACACTCTACCTGCCACCCTCCCTTAGTACTTATTGACTGCACCCACCCCTCTCTGAGTACCAATAGTGTGCTTGCCCCGTTATAAAATGGTCTAAAAAAGGGTCCAAAAAAGGGTAAAAAAAATGGTCCAAAAATGGTCCAAAAAATAGTCCAGTCCAGTCGATATTTTACTCTTCGCCTTCGGCTTCGGCAAATAACTGATCTGCTCGCCACGGACAAATCACGATATTTTGCTCAACCTCGTCCAATAATTGTTAAAGATTGCTAAACGAAGCCTCCGCACTATGGTTGTCCGTGACCAGTGATAATTTGAGAGCATTACAGTTGAACAAATTTATACCTGAGAGCCGTTTATTTTCATAACCAGCGTCCATTCACCCCCACCGCATACGCCGAGACTGATCATATGACATCTTTCCCCGATCCAATGTTGTTGACAAGTACACGAGAAAGTTTGCCTTTTTATGTCGCGAATACAGGTACCACCATTGAGGCAACCGGTCATACGACAACCCTGGAGAAAATAGACAACATAGTCGCTCGAAAGAGATGATACTTTATCCTTAGCTATTGGTAATAAACGGCCATAGTGATTGTTAGCAGGCGGAGCCAGTGAGGAAGCTAGAATCTCTCCTGTTTCAGAAATTGATATCTTCAGTGCGTACAGTGAACATAACATTAATTCTTCCACGTATGAAAAGAACAGCGTCGTCATGGCAACCGAAATTTTCAATATTGCGGTTTTACTTTTCATTAAGAGTTATAGTTTTTTTACTTTACCGATAGAACTAAGCTTTAATTTAAATCTTTTTGAAAAAGAAAAACTAATTTTTATCAGAAGATTTTGGAATATGATCAGCAAAACATTATTGCATGGATGTGATATCCTCTACGAGACGGTAGAAACGATTACGTAATCAACTTGCCAGAAGAAGTAACCCGACGTTCATTAAACGTTTTATGTATAATGTTACATGTTTTTTGTTACATGGAATAAACCTGATATTGATTATATTGTATGATGCATATTGCTTATCCTCGGTCTTAAAAGAAGGTGTAGTAGATTTAAGTCTGTTTCCTTTGTTAAGGAAAACCTTTCCACCAAAATGTATTAATTTTTAATGTTGTCAGGTAAATATTTAAATCTTTTGGATGGAGCTCCATCCCTTTTTAGTAGAAGACGTTAAGAGAACTCCTTGTAGGCTTGTGGACAGAATTGATCGGGAAAAACGGAAATATTGGAACCCTTTTTGTCAGGTTTATATTGTTATAATTTTGGTTTCGAAGGCGCCGGTTAAAAACTGAGAAAAAGCATGAAGCTTCATGAATATGGCATGACAAGCGGATTGAAATATCGAAAATTTTCTTAAAACGCATTAGGATGGGAAACAGCTTCGCATTGTGACAATTGTAGTTTTTATAAATAAGAGGAATGCTAATGTTCAGAGAGCGACAATAGCCAGTCACAAAGCCTCATTATAAATAATACCACTTTTTGACGACGCCATTTTACAAACGGTCTATTTTAGGCTAAAATGTGTCTTTTCGTGTACTTCACATATTGATACTTTTGTTAACAAAAAAGTTGGCGTTGTTGGCTGGGAGAAAAACGTGAGGTTTATGGAATTAAGTGCCGCTCTCGCTAAGAGCGATCTTCTCGACTAACGTTTGAGAAAAAAAGTTTCGTTTACTTATAGCCCGTGAAAAAGGGTTTCGGACACATGTTTCAAAATGGTTTGGTTGTTTTCCAATTCTCCTTTTTTGCGTCGCCATAACTCATGGAGAACATGTAGAAGATAAGCAAACGAAGCTTAACGGTCTAAGAGATGGCTTTGTTAATATTCAGAATTATGCAAATAAGTTTTGTAAACACAATTATATATTGAGTTGTTTTGAAGATGTCGGTGGATGAAAACTAGAGAGATACTCTCGGGTTTGAGGCAATTTGTGTCCTCATTGGTGTTTAAAGTCTCCACTGATATGCTTTTTTTAGCCTTGCCTACGCTTGCATTTTAAGAATTCCGAGTCTTTGTTACAAATTGCTAAAGTGTTGATATGCAAGTTAAGAGAGGGGTCTCTCCCGATCACGATAACGTAAGATTTCAGGTGAAGTTTCCACATTTTATCTACAAACTGTGTTTAAGCTGCTTCTCATGTTTCCTCGATTTTCATATATGGATACAAGATCTGTCGTCTGGAACAAAATTATCAACATGACAGCTCTTTAAGTCCATCACCAGGAGAAGTCAGCCGGAAAAGGATGACAACTTCACTGATTTAGAAAAAAAAAAAACTCGGGATTGTTGAAATATCTTCCCTTGGAAAACTGAATGAGATTCCGAATTCGAAGTTACCAAAAGTAGTATAACTCTTACGAGTAAAGAGACTCAGTCGTAATCAAGAAGTCTGAAGGATTCTATTAATATTCGCATGTGAAGAAGATACCAAGTAATGGTTGGAAAATGTCCAGACAGTTTTAAATCGATCGCTTTCCGACAGGATGGCTGAATCTGCCGGGAAATTTTCAAAACTAATGATGGAGGGAGCCTCTTTACACAAAAAGATGAAAGCTTTGTCACTTATGATCTATGAAAGGGAAATATTCTTTTAATTTAATTCTCCAATTTCAATAGAAAAGCTCCACATTGTTTATTTGTTATACTTTAATCCAAAGCACGTACGCAACCAGATGTCTTTGAAAGTGAGACAAACATACAAAAAGAAATCAGGTTGGAAGCCATTTAAATTCCTGAAATTGCAAATTTCATGCGCCATTATGCCTCACTGAGCTTTCACGAGAACTTACGCCACAAGGAGTGAATTAATGGCAGATTCTGGCACAATAACCATATTAATTTATCCGTCTCAAAAAGGATAAAGTGGATAACGCCGAAAACTATTAAGGAATGGATTCAAAACAGTCTAATGGAGTTATTCAATCTCAGTACGATTTTTCGCGAAGAAGTTATAGTCTGAAAATTCAGAATAATCACGAAAAGATGAAAGTTGGCTCACAAAGTGACTTGGGGCAAGATATCTTTTAAGTTATTTTTGAATTCTACATTCATATAGTATCTCAGTTTGATTACCTGAAGATTACTGCGGAGTTGATGTTTAATTTTTACGGGTAAGGCCTCAACCGAGTTACGTTTTTCGCTTTTGCTTACAGTGAAGGTTTTGTTTGTTAATGTAATATGATAATCAAATGACTGGTGTGAATTCAGTCAGCGATAGATAAAAATTCAGTATAACGCTTTTAACTAATGAATGCAATAAAACAGTAATTACCCTCAGGAGAAATGAGAAAATGACTCCATCGCGGTCATTAAAGTAAATGTTTTCGTTTACAAGGGAGATATCACGCTTGTTGCGTCCACAATTTCCTTCGATTTCATCGTCCGTCTTTAAGGAAAACTTGAAGTTTATCGACGTACACCACAGATTGCTATGACTTTGTCGACTACACGATAACAGAGTGGGAGAGTAAGACTTCTCGACAACAAATCCAATGAGTTGCTTATTTTCCTGTATTTTGAAATGTGATGAACGAGAATCTAAGCTGGAGGTTCCTTTGGCGATGAACAAAAATGGTGGATTTTTTAAATAGGAAAAAGGACAATATGTTGTTAAACCCCATTGGAAAGGAAGCCAGCTCTAACCTTGACGAAAAAAAGTGTCCCTGAAACATTTAACACTCCCCAATAAATTATTAAGTGTTTACTTCTTTAATAAAGGTTTAGACGATGACAAGCACGTGACTGACAGGGTTCATTTATAATCGTGAGATCGGAGATGCTCGAGGCGTGCTCGGCAGTCTTCGTGTCGCTGGCGTTTTCCAGCGACCACTTGTACAGCCTATCTGATTTACGTTTGACATATGGTGCCGTAGTTGAAACAAAGCTAAGCTAAACAGAGGGCTGGTTATTTAAACAGAGCTCAGTCGTTGTTTAAGAAAACCGCGTTCTGAGCCATCTTCAATCTAGCCGAACTTTTTTTCTGAACATATATTTTTGTAACAGTGGTAAGAGGGCCGAATGCTAATCACAAGTGGAAGGATATTTATTTGATTAAATCAACCCTCATACCGAGAATACCTGTGGCCCCCTGCTTGCTTAAAACAGCAGTTTGAGTTTGACCTTGCTTGAATACCTGACCGCTGGGCTTGTCTCGCAAACCACAACATATCTGAAAAAGTGTGGAATGCTCGCACATTCACTTTCTTTCTTTTTTTTTCTTTAGCAGGTTTGCATTTAACGAACTCTGAAAGCGGGATACAGACTGTTTTAGCTCCCTCTCCCCATTCCTCCTCTCCCCATTCCTGCGAGTCAAAAAGTCAGTAATCTTACGTTTATTAGGATAAATAACTACTGTTATCATTTTATCATAAATAATCTCTTGATAGTTACTTCCTATCGATATCTAAAAACTCACCCCAAAATATTGAATGGACCAAATGAAACTAGAAGTTTTTGCATGATTCCTAGAACAGCAGCAGTTTAGGTATCAACTGCAAGAAATTGTATCACAGCCACTTTGAGAGCTGAAGCTCGGGCTTCGGTTTTATAATCATCAAGGAGAGAATGTCTGCCACACGATAATGGTGCGATAGACCGCGCGGGAGCGCAAGTTGATTTTCCTTTCTTAATCAACCCCAGCAGATGGTTCGATGCAGTATATTTGCTCAGTTGTTTCTAATTAAATATTCCAAATTATTAAAGTTGATTAATGTGTGAATATAGAACATGCTGCATCAAATTTACAACTTTTCCCAAATTTAACTTGCTAGAAACTAACATCAATGTAGTCAGAGGAGGATAGCAAAAATCCATTGCACTAAGTTATAGCAAATCTTCTAACCTATCAGCGTCAAAGGGCTAAAAGCAGATGGTAAAGATTTTCTTTTTATTGTCTGCCGCTAGTTTCCCATCTATGACTTGCTTCATGGCCTTTGTGCTTTTAATTTCGAAGAGTCACCATTGTTACGATCATCTGATCCATCGGTGGAAATAACAATTTCCTCTCCATTTCTTTCTATCATGTTTACTGAAAAATTATTTGTTATTAAAACTAGCATAACACTCGAAGATAGTTTGTTGAAGCTGTTTGTTAGCCGTCACGTTCCATCCTTCTTTGCTCATTGTCATGATGATTATATTTGGAGATAATGTGGTCTCATTTTTTTGTCCACTTGTACTGACCAATAGGAGTGTCCGCAAGGTTGGCATCGTCATGGGAGTTCCTGCTACCTCATTCACGACACCCCAACAACAAACTGGAGCGATGCTCTCGCGTTTTGTCAAAATCACGATGCACATCTGCCGATCATCAAATCTGCTGATGAGAACGACTTCATCTTTCGCCTGATAATGAGCCATCCGAACGCGAGAAATGGTAGTGCATGGAATGGACTGAACAGAAAAAAGGACAATGAATTTTAATGGATGGACGATACTCCATTGGCGGGCCAGTTCACAGCATGGGCGCAAGGAGAACCAAACTGCCTTAGTGAAAAATGTGCTTTTATATTCACCAAAGGAGATCGTCAAAACCAGTGGCACGACTCTCCTTGCATTTTTCACGGTGCAACTGGGTTTTCAGTCCCAGTGGTTCTGTGCCAGAAAAGTATTTCCTGACAGTTATATTCCTCGAGATTTAACCTCAGCTTATATAATGATTCAGTTATGTTCCGTAAGAATAACTGGGAGTTGAAAGTTTGAACGCCGTTATGAGTTGTAGGAATTGCTCTCTTTGTATCATGAGGGCTCTCACATGATTAGGATTTTTAAGTTTCTATTTCATCGTTCATCAATCTTGTGCATTGTTTGCCGGTATTCGACAGAGAAATCACAGCTAACGCGTTTATCAATAGAAACCTGTTTAGCTATAGCTGGAGTTAAATGTCCTTTACATGAACGTTAAATCACAAAATTGATAACTTTATTTAAGGCGAAAATATGAAAAGATATGGCAAAGTTTGTCTTTAGATCAGTCATTAATAATAATATTACTGAAAGAGCATGATTATTGATTTCCGTCACTGTGGATGAAGCACCACAGGAAAATGGCCCAGTTCATGGCCTGCATTTATAGGCACCATAGGTGTCATAAAAAAAACTGGGCTATGACCGCTGTAGATTGTTTTTGGAGAAAACTCTGTTAGATGACTTGAGTATTGTGAACGGTATGGATTTCTAGTGATCGTGTGTCCGTTTAATCCAATCAAAGATCCCGAACCCACACATTAGTTCAGAGATATTTTATTGGAACATTTTATTTTGTGCAGATCTAACGATAGTTAAACCAAAAAAATTAGTGGTGGTTTGTCAAAGGAACATGATAAAAAATGTTCTCTACATATCGCCTATGCAAAGTTATTTTGCAATGGATACTAAACTAACCTAGCCTGGTAACTTTGTTTTCCTAGTTTTTTTGATGACTGAGCTCAGGATTATTTTATTGGGAAGACTATTTCAAATTCTAGCTGCACAAAAGCAAACGAACGCTGTCCATATGAGTGTTTAACTCGAGGTAGAATTAAGTTTCTGTAACTCTTTCGTGTGTTCCCCGAGTGAACATTATTGAATCTTTGAAACTTTTCAGAGAGATAGCTCGGCAGCATGCCATTCCGTGCCTTAAAAACTATTTGGGCTTTCATTCTAGGTACTTTCTCCTGTTCGGCAAGCAGCGCTTTTGATGGAGCATCATGGGTAATTTTGTTTGCAGCGCGCTTCTGTCGACGGAATATGATATAAGAGAGGGTGACGTAGCTATCGCCCCAGATGCGCCATAATCCCAGGATCCTTTAATGAATGGACAAAAGTATTATAAAAGGTAAACCTTGCACTTGAAGTTAGGAACTGCCGGCTTCAAACGTTCTAATAGACCTAGCCTCTCACAGATTTTGTTGATCATCACAGTCATGTTCTTGCTCCGGGAGAGGCTGCTGTCAAGATGAAACCCAAGTAACTTGGTGATACTGAAAATTTCTAGTTCTTTACCCTGTATTGCAGAATTAACCGACAGAAATAAAGAATACTAAACTCCTACAAACTCAACTACTTTGACAGCATGACTGGGCATCCTATACATTTCTAGAAAGTTATATTTTACAGTAACTAAGCACTGAGGAAACGAAGAGTCTGAGGAACAAAATTGTTAGCATGCACGCGTCAAACTATGCGCTGGAAGGAATCATTTTACATTACCAGGCAGTGACCTTGAAATACAATTTTATTGCTGGCTCTTCTCTCATTGAACCAAGATGTACCCCATCGCTTTGATATCCCTTTAAGTAAATACATTACACTTCCGCAGGAGTTGGAATCAATGCGTATAGCTCCCGTACCAATTACAAACCCAATTCTGGAGTCACAAGAACTGTAGTCGTTCTCATTGCTTCCAACGACTCCAATCCGAGCTTTCTTTAGATCTCTATAGCACTTCACATTAAACACATGTAGCCTGACATTGGATTGTAACGATGCCAGTGAGCCAATCAGTTTCATCCACGTGTCAAGGCGCAAAGAGGTCTGGCGACGGTTTCCATCAGTGATTAATAAGTAGAGGGAATTAGCTTGCTGGTTGATAAGTATGAAGTTAACATGTTGATCGATCTTCATACCGAGGCAGATCTTGGTGAAGGAGGTGTTCCAGTAGGTCGGTAACTTGGTCTCTTGTGAGTCAAACCTAGTCTTTCCTCCGTCGACATTGAAGGTTTCCTCGGTGCTCCAGAGATGAGGGTTGTATTGAAACGTTCTCTAATCAGTACCAATAAGCAAAAGAGGATCTCATTAATAGACTGAAAACTCTTCATGGGCTGTATTTCCCGGGTGTCTCCTCTAACGTTGTGGTTACAACAATGCTAAAAATCCTGAGCAAAAGCTCCACATAATAATTGTCCGCGGCGAGTGAAATTTTGAGAACTTTACCGCTTAACAGTCTTAAGACAATTTGGAGCTAAAATTGTAGCTGTATACCTGTGAGCCGTTCATTTTCATAACCAGTGTCCATCCACCCCTACCGCATGCGCCAAGACTGGTCATGCGACAAAATACAGGAGTCGTCTCAGAACCCAATTGTATCGGATAAGCTTTGTTTTCATTTGCCCTGATATATGGTGAATCATTAGAAGATTAAAAGTCAAATGATATGTATGGGAATGTAAAGGGCAAGTAAATATAATGCAATTTCTTCTGCTCTGAGTTTTGGCGAGGGCATTCTAGGAGGGTTTTGTAAATGTTTCAGAAATCAGAGGAAGCCTATATTACAGGAAAGTTCATTACTTGATTCGTGAATTCCTCATTACATTGCACGCGAAAACCGATATCGCACGAATCGCGAAGCGATGAGTGCGTTATTGGTTTTCAAGTGAAATTGAACGTGGAATTCACGAGTCAGGTAATGGATTTTCCTTGAATGGCATAATTGAATGGAAACAAGTAAAAATAAAACAGCATTACTGATAGTTGTTATGTATACGTAAATAAGAAACAATATCACTTAGCCTCGTTTTCAATTCGCAATTCTACGCTAAATACCTCGCTTCGTTTACCAATCAGAATGCAAGATTTTATTTAATGATGGGATCCTACAGGCAATGTTTTAATAAGGTCGTTTACCCATTGTAGGCGTTATATGAAACAGTGAGTATCGTGATACACTTGTATGTCCCATTATTAGAAATAGAAACAGTGTTAGAACTTTCATTGTTACAACGGTAAGTAGACATATCAAGTCAAATTGTATCTACTTTCGTGGATTTCAAGATCTCGTTTTAAAGTCTCTTCTTTAAAGCAAAATGAGTTAAAAGTTGTCAGTATCGAGAGAATTTCCATCATCTGTTGATATTTGTCATGATGTATTATCTCGGCTACACTTAAAAATAATTACTAGAGATTGAAATTGGCTAAATTTTTACTTAACTGAGAGAAATGTTAAAAAAAGGTCTACGACCATAATGTTCTCCACAGTTTCAACAAACTCCAACAACAAGCAAATCACATTACGTCTTAGTTTGGAAACAATATTGACATTACCAATTAATCAATTAACATAGTGAGCCAAAAAAAAAAAATACTTTCAATTTCCCTTCATAAATTTCTTTGCAACTGATCCCTTAATGTAAGGAGACGGAACATTCGATTAAGCGAGGTAAGTTAAACTTCATCAAATATGTATAAAAAATTTTCTGATGAAAACTGTTTAAAATTTTTTGAAAAAGAATCGTAATATTTCCATAGAGGCCAGTACATAACGTTTTGTTTGCTGCCTAAGGAATCGAATACTCTTAGTGCAGCAATCCTGCTCGGCCAATGTTATTCCTTGGTTTGTTTTTGAATAAGATTTCCCATCACCTGTTTTAATTTCACATTTTTCTCCAATGCAAGGGTATTTACAAGCACACGTGAATGTTTGCTTTTTAGTGTCGGGAAGACAGGAACCGCCATTAAGGCAATTAGTTATCTGACAACCCTGCAGGAAAAAAAAACAACATGATAGACAAAGCGGATGCACTAAATCACGTTGATTTGATGTAGCTTAATTAACGTCCATGCTAATTTAGATCACGCTATTTTGTATCATTGTCGTTGAACAGCACCTTCAATTTGTTTCAACTACAAAACCCCATGTGTTCGTAGCCGAGGCACTGGAAAATGCCAAGATCCGAGGGAGTGTTCTCTCTCTTGATCCAATGACACGATAACATTGAGCTTAAATGACTGGAAATGCTGCTATTTGCATGTTGAGACATTTGTACTGCTGGCAGCAAATTCGCTGAAAATAAAGTCAAGCGCACATTGTTTTCGAAATTTCGCGTTCATTTGATATATGTAAAGCTAACTTTTGGAAAATTCGTGTCGAGTTTACGTCACGTAAAGTCTTCTCATTGTCAACATGCATCGTTAATTTGCTTTCGCAGGGTAATCCTTAAAGCGGATTTAAAACTAAAATTGAAATTACCTTCAGCATCATCGAGAAAGTAACATCTTGCTAATGAACAAAGTTGATGTTCTCCTCAACAACCGTGAAGTCGTACTTGTTTAGTTCACAAGTGCCGGGTCCTTTGACGTCGTTTTTGGTTGACAACTTGAAGTTGTGGAAGATTACCATTGATTTCTCAGGCATTGCTGATCGCTCGATAACAAACTAGGAAAGTCAAACCGTTCGAAAGAGTATCCAAGAAGCTTCTTATTCTCCCATAGTTTGAATTGGGATGAACGAGACAACATGGAGTCATGGTTAGCTTCGGCAAAGTAAACTGATGAAGTTTGAACGAACAATAATGACAATACTGTTTCCCTCCAAGCCATTTGCAACCGAAAAAAGTTAAAGCGATGGAGATTTCGGGTTACAGAGGAAAGAAAGAATTTTTGAATTTTTTAATGAACTTTTAAGAATTTCGGATTTTGTAACATCTACTCTGACGTGTTCAATAGAGTGAGGATAATCCAAAGAAAATGAAATATTAAGATGTTTAATCACTTTTGGACCTTGACTTTAATTCCTTGTGAAACCAAGAGGGTAAAAAAAATCAAGTAATTTTAAATGGCGGATGATTCTTGTTCTTTAGCTTTGTACTTCCCCTCTTTTATACAACAGTAATATCTAGAGATAAAAATGTCCTTCCATTGCTCTCCAGCACCCCGTAAAAACAACCAGTTTGGAATATGCAGTCCATTTATGAAATTCTTTCAATTTTTGCATAAGACTCTTGGAAGTCGTTTTGCATTAATTCCCCTGGATTCCCATTCTGAGTACGGTAAGATGATTTTGCATACGAACTCAAATTACCTTTCCAGACAGAAAGCTAAAGGATATCACCAATTCAGCTAAGTTTAGCCCCGCTATAGGCCTGATATCGTTTGATAAGGCTGATAATGCAAGACGGCAGATAAGTCTTCATTCGTATATCACTTTTTATGTAGGTGCCTTTGTAGATGGGAACGTTCGGTTGTCTTGGATTAGATATTTATATATTTTAACTTACTTTGATGGTAAGAGCTATTGAAATGACCGAAAGTCTACGTACTTGACATTACACAGAGTAACGTGGTTACGCAGAGACAAAAAAGTTGTGTTTTTTACGTTCTCTGTCCATGAAAAGTGTAGCAACCTGAGGATGCTTTCCAACATTAAACCGCCGCGCGTCTCTCAAATCCGGTTGACTTCTATCCAGAGTTTTATAATTATGTTTTCAAGTGCAGAATTGAAATTGTTTGAACAGAGAAACTGAAATTAAATTTGATCGAGGGACGTCTCAGTACCATGCAGTCTCTCACGTAATGTTATGACAGAATTTTCGATTGAGATAACATATCTCTTTCATCTGTAACCTTAAATCATCATCTTCGCGGATAACTCACTTTGGTGGCAAATGGCTTGGAGGAATATAATATTGGTAGCACTGTTAGTTCAAACTCCATCAGTCTCCGTGGTTGCCAACGCTAACCACGACTCAAAGTTGTCTAGTTCATCACAATTTAAGCTATGGGAGAATAAACAGCTGCTGGGATACTCTTTCAAACGATTTGACTCTCCAAGTTTAATATTGTGCAATCAGCAATGCTCGAGAAACCAAAGGTGTGCTTCCACGAACTTCAAGTTGTCCTCCACGAAGGATGGTCAGGGAACTTGTGAACTGAACAATCACGAGATGTTCGTTGCTGACGGAAACATCAACTTTGGTCACCGGGACGGCGTTACTTTTTCAGTACGACTGCTGGTAATCTCAGTGCTGCATAATGATATCTGAACTTAAATTTACAAATTGTGCCATTTTATTTTAATTTTTAACAGATGTTGTATTATAGTAACTTTTTTTTGGAAATGTTTATTTTGAACTAACTTAGAAAAGAAAATGAATCTCTAATAGACCTGATAATTCTCGGTCATTTTTGGGTTTCAATTTTTTTTTCTTAATTGACGATTAAAGAAACACTCTTTTATTTCCCTTCAGCTCTCTAGCAAATTTCATTGTTTGAATTTGTAGCAACTGAGCGAAATAGTTCTATCTTTGCATGTGATCCGACGTGGCCATCGTGAGTTTATATCATTTGATAAACATTCTGAACATGGTAAATTGTTTTTCATAAGGAGTCAGAGTAACTTTTCGCGCAGAAAGTCAAAGATTTTACCAACTTAGTTTAATTTACCCCGTTGTTTCGCTTATTTTTTAAGTGGCAGGCGGTTCTTCACTAATATTCCACTATTGCAGGTGGTTTTATGGAGAAGAAGATTTTGTTCTCTTTGAATTTACATTTCTTGCTTTTAAATTAAGTGACACCAATTTTGACACAAAATTTATTTATCTTACTTTTAAATTAGTGCTAGAAGTAATTCTGATGTTTCGTAAGAAAGTCTAAGAGTTCGCGCTAAGCTTTAAAGCTAAGCTTTAGTCATTTCTTGTAGGAGGATTGGTCTATATTTTAATCATAACTTAAGTCGACTCGGTTACAAAACCTTCTAATAACTTTACTTTTTTTCTTTTTCATGATTTTATTTATATCTCTCATTTTCTCCTTAATGCTTCTGGTTCCAAAGGATTGTCCCCAAGGTTGGGTTCTCTTTGGAAGCTTGTGTTATCTCCTTTTGGACACCCCAACTTCGGAATGGAACGATGCACAGAGTCTTTGTCAGACTCATGGGGCACACCTGCCCATTATGAGATCTGCAGATGAAAACAACTTCATGTTAAGTCTGGTTATGAGCCAGCCAAACGGTAAAGTCAGCGGTACATGGCTAGGACTTACTAGGAGAAAACCCATCGGTGACTTCTACTGGGTTGACGATACACCTTTGGAGGGGCAGTTCTCTGCGTGGGCTGACGGAGAACCAAATAATCCACTAGTAGAGAACTGTGCCAACATATTCATGACAGGAAAGCGACAGGGAAAGTGGAATGACTGTTTCTGTTCGGTTCCTGCTAACTCGTCACCGGTGGTTCTTTGCCAGAAGAAACCTTTGTGAGTCACTTTTATTTCCAGAGCATTGACCAGATGGATATATAATTATTGAGGATCTTTTCATTAAAACGCTGACTAATATCCTTTGGCTACATGATAGATAGCCAAGAAGGTCAGATTGTCGTTGAGCTACATAAATTTTTTTGAAAGCTTATTTTAGACAGTAAGTCTGTAGGGACGAGCGGAGGGGTGGGGAGAGCGAAATTAAAAAAAAAACAGAAAGGATTAACCCCTAGTGCATCTTAGTTTCTCCTTCCCAGGCCTACACCGATTTTTTTGCTCGCTCGCTTTTTGGTTCTTTTCCTCTTACTGAGAGTCTGGCTGAGGTTATTCTTGTCACTAAGCGAAAAAACAAAAGCTAATTTTTCTACGTAGGTGGGAAGGAATTTTTATTTGTCTTGCATACAGAATGCGACCTGTTAAATATTTTATTTTTAAAAGTAGAAACGGAAATGGTTAATCAGTCTTGTGATTGTGTTTGGTATTATCAACATTTAATTATTTAAAAGAAGAAAAAAAAAATAAGAATTTAATCTATATATTGATGTCATGGGGTAAATTCGTGTTTGATTTCTAATGGTTGGATGCATTACTTAACCGTGTGAATGGCTGAAAGCAATTAAAGTTATCGCATTGAGTCATTTATGTTACTAGTTTGGTTTCTTTGTTTGTTTGTTTTTTGTTATTGCGATCGACGTGAGGAGAACGCACACTATTCGTGTTGTTTCTTTCTGAATATGTGCAATTTCAGGGTGTGGGCGCTATCTTGAACTAGCTGCCAAATCCCCACGATTTCATGCTTGAGCTTTAAATACTGTTGGCTAAGCGAAGTCCTGCAGGTTGACTCGCTTCGGTTTGGATACCATGGGAAGACATGCAGATAGATGGCAACCAACATACGAGAAAATGCGATAAAAGATGATCTTGATCAACTCATGTATTCCTGCAACGATCACCATATTCCCGAGCTCAAATTCCGCGCCACAGGTTCAGAGGTGAATTGAAAAGGATATTAGGAATTTGAGTAGCCAATCGGAGCACGCCTTCAATGCTATCCGCTGTTGTGATATATACTAACATGAAATATCAAAACTAAGATCTGAGTTATCTGCCAAAGCCGCTGAGGCGGATATTACATACGTAAAGTTTGATAATTGATGATATCAGGCGAAAATCGGATTAAATGATTGTTTTATTACACATTTCTTTAACAATCTACAAAAGAAGGCGCTTCTATCTGAATTTTAAAAAGTTTCAAAACTCCACACGAACTAGGGACTTGGAAACTAGAGAACTTTGAATGCGAAATCCGCCGCTGATATTGCCTATCATGTCAACTTAGGACACTATTGAGTGCTGTCGACCAATTAGGATTACATATTAATTCTAATATATAATGATTAAGTCCAGCAGGAACTGAGCCTTACTCTATCCTACCGGGGTAAAAAAAAGATCGCAGATAAACAGTGTACCAAGGTACCAGAAAGATTTTAGCACAGAGAGGCGGCCAGTTTTAATTTTTCTAGCTCATAATAGATTCAATGTTTTCACAATGTATTCTCAGTTCAATTTTTGACAGTGATATATATTTATAAAAAACATTTAGTCTTGAACCGACTTAGAGCCTAAATGATAATTCAGTGCAAGTTTTCGCATGGAATAATCTTGATCTATGGTATCTGATACAAAGATAACAAACCAGGCAGAGAATTCGTGACCTGTGTAGAGACAGGTGTACAGTCTTAATTATTTTCTTAAGTATTTTTGGTGTCATAAAAAAGATTAAGTGCTTTTCGATATTGGACCTATGCAATAAACACAGCCAAATGCAGTATTAAAACCGCTTGCTCATAGCTTTGCGCTTGCCCTTAACATGGTTAATGTCCGTTATTGTCCTTAATTATGATGTACACAAAACTTTTTATGTCAGTTTTGCTTCAAGTTATTGAGGCTGAAGAATTGGAATTCTCCATCGAGAACTACACAACATATTCTCGTTCATCATACTTTACAACCTTCAAAGATATACAGCTTATCGGATACGTCGTGAATCAGTTTTATTCTGTCAGTTTGTTATCGTGTGGCCAATACTGTCTGAGCAATGCTTGGTGTACTTCAACAAACTTCAAGTTGTCCTCCATAGACAAGGGGAAGGGAACGTGTGAACTGAACAAACATGATTTCTTGGTCAACAGCCAAAACAGCAACCTCCGAAACCAAGTGGGAGTTACATTTTCGCACTTACTTAAGGTAATTAAAATAAGTATGTCAATGATAGCCAGTTAAGTATAGCCCGGGATAACTCTTTAGGCCAGTTATTGACTCGAACTCCAAGCCAAACCACGGTTTTGCGCAAGCAATGGGCCTTATGTATTCTCAGTATGAGCCTCGAGGTTTGTGTTTATTAAATAATTCGGTCCTTCCGCTGCTAGGTTTTGGCTTTCTTGACACTGTTTATAAAATGAAAGGTTGAGATAAAAGATTCAGCTGCACCGACTTAAGATAGTTTAGAACGCGGTTTTGTTAAACAACAGCTAAACTTTGTTTAAATAACTGGCCCTTGCTGTCTTAAGAAAGGTATTCGTCTCTGTTGGTTTGGTAAGCCAAATATAATCATTACAGTCACGATAAGATGTGTCGACAGCCTTACTCCCATGTAGCATTACAATTGTAAAATAACCGCATACTCCCCTTTGGAATCATGTCGTTTCCGAGAGCGGTATATCTGCTTATTGAATCACAACCGAACCAAGTAAGGTAGTTCATATTGTAATACGACTGGAGATTTCTTACAAACATCTGCACATCTGCATCTTTTTTCTTTTTTCTTTTTTTCTTTTTTTTTTTTTTTTTTTTTTTTTTTGCGTTTGAAGCTATTGCATGCAATTTACAGTTTTTTTCTAAATTCCGAGCGCGAAAATTTTATTTATTTGGTACAGCAATTTTAACTTCCCCAAATGGGTTCGTGTTTCACCCGTGGGGTGCTTTAAGCTCATCATTCATAATTAGTGAACTAAAATATCACCACAATAGACAGCTAGGAAGCAATTACTATATAAGCCCCTGCAAATGATAATGAACCAAATACAAATGTACTAGCCTGCGGGTAACTGCCATCAACCCTTAAAAATTGAAATAAACATGCCTTAATTAATAGGCAGCTGTCCTAAGAAATCCTTCGTTTGCGGTGATTATGTCTAAAAACTTTTATAAACGAGAGGTTGTTTACGCTCATTTGATGGAGTCGAAGTCCATCTATTTCTATGTTTGGGTATGATTTGGGTTTGGGAGATATTTCTCACATAGGCATATAACCTCTTGTACACGTATTTCATTTGTTCGTTGAGTCAAACTATTGCATTCATTAAGCGGATAACATCACCACAGGCGGCCCAAGTGAACTGTGTGTAATTTGGGATCTAAAGATCATTAACGGGAATACCCGACTAACAGATTAAGATCGAATTTTAAGCGTAAGCTTGGGCCGTGAAAAAAGGAAAAACTCTAAAAAAATTAAGTCTTCATACCTTTTTTTCCGTAGCTGCTTTGTCGCCAAAGGTCCTTTTAACGCTGTTTTGGCGACCTTCTTTGTAACGCGTGCGGTGCCATCAGTCAACTGTTCATAGTGTTTTTTTATATACCGTTAACTGTAGCACCACACGCTTTACAAAGAAAGTCGCCAAAGCAGCGTTAAAAGGACCATAAAAGACGTACGTTATATTTATCGCTTTTATTATCTTTTTTTAATTTTTATAACTCTTGTTTTTTTCTTATATTTCAAAGGGCTGTTTGATTACCGGTTGCATGAATGGCGGTTCTTGTTTACCAGACACGAAGAAAAACACTTTCACATGTTCTTGCCAAATGCCATGGATGGGAGAAAGATGTGAGATTATGCTTCCCGCAGCAAATGGATATGAGTTTTCAGGTAGGGCATGTCTCCATGAGCCCTTTTTTTTTATTTTTTAGCAAAGAGTGCAGAAAATAAGCTTGAACCAGGCTTGTCTGTGCTTGCCTACAAAGTTGAGGTTAACTTCAAGAATGAGCAGGCTCAGCTTTTCTAACAAAGAATTGCCTAAACTCACTCAAGGCTATACTGAAAAATCCTCAAAAAAGAGTTCCAAAAAGAGAATAATTTCACAGGAAATGGGTTGCCCTTTGCGGTGATTCAACCCGAGATTAAGAAGTCACCCGAGGTTGCATGAAAAGGCCAGTGTGTCACGTGTTTTTTTGTGTAAAATTTTGCTCATTTTGCTGATTCATGTATTTTAACATGCCGTAATATCGTCTTCCTAATAAACTTTATTGTAACCTCACAATAATACCCTTTCGGAAAGCGTGGAATTGGCAAAAGTGGTAGTTCATAGATTTCCGGTCAAATCCTTACCACTTCATAGATCATCTTATTCCGAAAACACTTGAAAGGGCTTACAGAAACTGTCGTCCACTCATTTCGTTTTATCAATACTCAAAATTTTCTTTTTTTTTTTTTTTTTTTTTTTTAAATACAGCATTGTTTATTACACTTACACATGTACTTACACTATAATTACTTTTTACACCATGTTTAAACTACATTAACTTACACTACTTACAATACATATATAACAATACAGTTACACTAGTCAAATTTAATTACAGTTGATTTATTTACCACATTATTGTTTGCATGTTAATTGTCGAGTAACTACAGAAAAAATTTCCATTTGTTCCTGAACTCCTTCTCGTTATTACAAGTGACAGCAATATATTTTTCTAGATAAATTTTGTCGCGCACAAGTGAGACGAAATCATCGAAACGGCAATTTATGGTATTTAAAGCGTTAACATATAAAAAATATTTGCCTAGAATAATGAGATGGTTGAGGGCTAAATAGTAGATGTGACAGCGAATAATTCCGAAAATTTGTTTGTTTGAGGCTTTAATTAGCCCTGAGACGTTGAAAGCAGAATCCTTGTATGAACGAGTGAATCGCAGCGGTTACTGAGTCAATCGTCTAACCTGTAATCTCATTTTTTGTCGAACAGGTAATTGTCCTGAGGGTTCTGGAGCAGTTTTTGAAAACTCGTGTTTCTTCATAATCGATATCCCAACTTCATCTTGGAACTATGCTCGCTGGACTTGTCAAAATTATGGAGGAGACCTGGCCGTCATAAAATCCGTGAACGAGAATAATATCATACTAAACCTGGTTACGAATCAGCCAAAAGTGCAAGCGTTAGGCGTGTGGATTGGACTGTCCAGAGATTTTTTTCGAGATTATGCGTTCTATTGGATCAATAATACTCCCCTGGGAGAGTACTCTGCATGGGCTGGGTCACAGCTAAGCAGCATCCTAGAAGAATGTGTCCACACGTTTACTGAAGGGCAGGAAAATGGAAAGTGGAACGACAATTATTGTAGTTTGAGCGGGAGGGAGCCACCATATAAATATCCTTTAATTCTTTGCCAAAAGGGTATTCCAAAGTAGCCCGTGAGTGGCTGTTGCTCTTTCAGTCCCTTCACTTTGATATACACACCCCAACTGCCTTCATTTTGAAAGAAACCATTTTATTTATATTCTATGCTTGAAAGAAACTTTAATTTTAACCGTAACTAAAACACCTACCAAATTAGTGGAACATTAAGAGTAATGGAATGGCAGTTATAGCATCAACCATGGACTTTTGTCAGTGAAAATATTAGTTATGAAGAATATAGTAAAATAAGATATCATGAGCTTTTGTCTGCTAAATCTTTATTCGTATGATATTGACAGAATGCTATCTTCGGTAGAACATCTCATGAATGCCCCTAACCGCCATCTTGGAAAAAATCTTCGCCATCGCCTGCGTATCCCAACTTCCCTGCTTTCCTGTTCGACGTTAGAACGTCGTTTATCGTGAATCATCCCTTAGACTCGTCAAAAGAATTCGTTTTCAAGCTTGACATGTGTCAGTAATCTGGTTTAAAATCTCTTCTCATAAATTGGTCGGTGAAATCGTCGCTACATGACAAACACATTTTTAAGTTAAATCTCAACACACTTCAATTGCATCATCTGAATTAGAATAGTTTTGTCATCGTTCTTTGGTTACCTTTTCTATGTCTTCTTGCAAATAGCTCTCAGCCTCTTTCGTTCAGATTTTAGTTCTTTCATTTGCGGCAATTTATAAGTGAATGTTATCAAAAATTATCCGAAGATTAACGAAAATATTCCATATGAAGACTTCGGCTGTAGTAACGCGGCAGCCGATCACGGAGACGAAACACCTTTATTATCACAGAGTCGAGATAAGATAAGGCAATTGCATCATGTAATAACATATGAATATCTACTCAGAAGGATATTTTTAGTTAGTTTGTTGATAATGGAGCGTAAAAATATCTTGTTGTTCTTCGTCTTTCAAACTACTGCCGTTATTTCAAATTAGGAATATATATCAGATTCTCATTCATCACTTTTTGAAACGCAAGGAAACAAACAGCCTCTAAGATACTTTGTCAAAAGATTTGATTCTCCCATTTAATTTGTTATCGTGCGGTCATGAATGTCTGCGAAATTCGTGGTGTACGTCCACGAACTTCAAGTTAGGCTCCACCATGAAGGAAGGCGAAGGAAAATGCGAACTGGACAAGCAAAACGTCATTGTAATTTACGACGACATCCACTTTTCTGAAGAGGAGGGAATAACTTTCTCAGTGCTGCTTAAGGTAAAAGAATTTAATTTGTTATCGTTCATATCACATATCTTTTTAAAATGCATACAAATTGTAACAATACGAAAATGCAATGTCTTTGGGAAACATCATCATTTCTAGAATCATTCGTACAATCAATTTTTGTGCTTGCCATTTTCCCCGCAAGATCTCTCGATGTTTCGAATGGATTGTTTCATGCACTTGCATCCGAAAGAATTAAATTCATCATGATCAACAACCCCGGACAAAACTGTTGAGACATTTCAATGCAATTTTTAATTTCCCGCCATGCAACAATCGTTTCCAAAAGGAACAAACTTGTCCCCCTCTCCACCCCTGGTACAATGTTGTTGGGGGCTTAACAGCTCAAGCATGCATTTCTTGTGTTACAGCAAACAACATTGCAATAGGGGAGGGGGGAAACAATCTTTGAATTTGCGACGGTAAGCATTTTTGTCAGGGTGAGTGCAAAAAACAGGCTTTTTTGTAATGTGTCTCAACATGTTTTGTCCGAGGATGGAGGTGTTATTTTTTCAATGCTATAAGAAGTAAACAGCTTTTTGAGAAGCAAACAGGCTATTATTACTGTGATTTAGTTAACAAATAGAGAAGCCTTGACTGTGCTCTGTTCTGTAGTAAAGCCCGCAGGAAGCGGCTAGAGCACGAAAGGAGTGCAGGGAGAAACACTCGACTACGTCTCGTGTTTCTCCCCACTTCTTGAGTGCTCTAGCCGCTTCCTAAGTGCTTTACTACAGAACAGAGCAAAGTCAAGGCTTCTCCATTTGTTTTATAATAAAGAATCTGTTAAATTCCCCACACATTACTTGCAATTTCCAAACAAACTTTATTTTCAAAGCGAACAACAGTGTCGTCAGCATGCTCTATCCTCTGACAGAGCACGCTTACAATAAGCCAATCAGAATCCTTGTTAGAATAGGCAACCTAATTTGATTGGATGAACAAGACCGAAGCTGTCAAAATGTCAAACCATCAAAAGCTATCACGAAGAATCGCAAATCTTGCTTAATAATTCGAATGCATAAAAGTGTATTTTTTGCGTACAAAAACCAATATCTGTAGTAACATGATTAATGAAATCCGGCCGAATTTTGGCCCATGAAAACCTCGACGTTATCAACGTGACAATTTGAAAACAACTGCTTAGACCCTGTGGTTGGAACTTGACAAACTGCTGCTCTGTGTTGTTCTGTGAATAAACAACGGTCGAATTTACAGTAGCGTGAGGATTTTTTGAACTGGTGGCTGCATCAGAGAAACTTGGCTGCGATGGTCTTCAATTCAATGCACCAGAGAGGATATCTGAACAAGCCCTTAGCTGTTCACTGGATGGACGAGTGTTGTAATTCCTCAGGCTAGCGTCATTGCGATGACGAGAGATAGCCATTATGTGCCGCGATGGAACTTGCGCGTTGGACCACAGCGTGATTGCAGTGGCTCTGACACTATGGTTAGTGTAGATTCTCGAAAGAGACGCTAGTTTAGAAATTTCTTTCATTATTCCTTCAATTTTGTTGACCCCCAGAGGCTAGTTGTCGTACGAAACTTTAACTTAAGATTTCACGGCTCGCGTTGGGTACTGAAAAAGTGCTTCGCAGGCAGGATTTAACTTCTGGATAGGCCAAGATCTTTGTTGCTCATTTCGTGGAGGTTCTTGGCAACTTTTCTTTCACTACACCAGGCTATTAAAAACGGCAACGAAAAAAAAAAGGATTTTTATTTGTATTTTGGTGTTCATTTTCTAGAGAAAGTTGAAGTTGTTGGTTAGAAACGTGTGTGTGCTAGCCAGTTTTAAAATCCTCTACTTTCCTTGATTGTTTGTTTTTTTTTTGGCACGAAAGTTTAGAAAATGTGCGTCCACTCTATTCGAGGTTTTCATATGGTATTTATTATATTTTTGCAACGAAAAAACCCACCTTCAAAAACTCGGATAGCCCATATGGCGGATTGTGTGGTTTTCTTTGTTTCTGCTTGTACAATTATCTCGTCTATTGCGGCACTTGACATGTTTTCAAATCTTTGCCTGTTTAAATTGCCGCCGCGCTCATTGTTTTCGTAATTAACTTTGTTGGAAACCTCACTTTCAGTTAAAGGGTAGGTCGTATTGTCATTGACAGTATCCTCTATATCGATCGAAGCTAACAGCTCGTTTTCTCTTTCGTATTCTAGGTCATCGAGGACTTCAGGGTCCAATAAAAATCCAAGAGAAAAATTCTGCATTTGGTCCGCCATGTTACAGATTGGCAGATGGCGTGACAGCTTCAACTCCATGTTCTATACTCTGATAGAGCACGCACTTTCAACCAATGACAGCACGCGTTATATCTGAACTTTATTATAAGAAAATATAGATTAGAGTTCGTTCAAAATTTGACCTTAAAAATAAGTGGGAAATTTTTCGGATTTTGGTATGTTAAAGCTTTTTCTTCTCTCTTTATTTTTCAGAGCGGTATATTTCTGCAGTCCCCAATTTTGTTAAAATTCAATTTCGCTGGCAACCTTTTTAAAGGCATACACTTCAAATAGACCACGTCATTAACACCTCTTTCGCGTCCTTTTACAAGTTCTTTAGTGGAATCATGTTATACTTTATTATTGTAATAATTCCATTAGCTTTTTAAGATAAGAAATACAACATGAAGCTTGGGTTAACTTCCTTCTCAAACATTTATCATGTAATATTATTTTTAAAGTGAAAAAGTTATGTCGTCTGGAGATTTTATCGAAAGCTTGATTTTCTCGGCAATAAAGTGACTTATGGATTTTAGCGTACGGTTCTCATGTTTACCTTCTAATACAAATTTCACCCAAAGGTGCTAAATGTAAGAACATTTTTTTTTTTTTAATTTCTACAGGAGAACATTTGCTGATAAGTACAAGGTGCCTCGTGATCAAAGTCTGGGAAACGACAACAAAGATGCCATGTTGGACTTTCATCAGGGAGGATAAACGTAATTGTTATATTTATGTGACCTCTATCATGATTATTAAGCTTACATAATTTTGTTATGCTTTTGCTCAAACAGAGTATATTATCTGTTGTTATTTTTCTGTTCGTTCCATTAGTTCCTTCGCCTTTCTGCGAATATTGAATTCAGGAATTTGTTATGCAGGAATGTTTGTTTGTTACCAAACAACGCGGTGTCAAATGAATGTGAATAATGTATAATTTGGACAAAGTAGCGCCGTGCATACAACAAAAGTGTGACGATTCAGTGTTGTGTGCACAGCAAAATGATGTTGCAAAAGAAATAAAGTATGCAAAAGAATTCAGATCTCATCATGCGGTGTTTGTCAATCGTTGTAATATTAACAGTGTGATTCAATAATTGAGGAATATCAGTACAGTATGTCTACAGAAAGGGCTTTTGAATCACTCTTGTCACAAAATTACTCTTCATTTATTTTGACAATAGTATGTAAATGGTGTCAGTATCTATCATACTGATAATGGGGGTTATGAGATATTTGATTCTCATGCAAGAGACGAGTATGGCAGAAGCCATCCCTCAGGTACATGTGTGCTATTAGAAGTACCATCTGCTCAGGGCTTAGTACAGTATTTCCAGACTATACACTCCCTCAGTGACAATTATGAACTCAGAGGAGTGCAGATAAGTACATATGAAATAACTGCAGTGAACAGTTTGAGAGAAGAACGCATTTTCTCTCGCAAACAATGCTCTGCTGTAGGGCTCTATGCAATGTGTTATTAAGCAACAAAGTCTTGTAGTTATTAGAATTCCAGAACCCTATGTTGCTTAGCTGACTTAGGAAATAAATTATATCATAACATGGGCATCAACAGGCATCTAAAAAGGAAAGATTTATACACGAGTCTTAATATTTGTGGAGTTGAGATATCAGTCCAAATTAAAGCTCAAAGCTATGGGATGTTGTCCAGTGGTTTAAACTATAAGAAAAAAGTTCGAAAACTTAATTTTCAACAACTGCAGTGGAAACACAGGGTTTTTAAAGGGGCTTGCAAGTTACTGTTAGGTATTACTTGTATTTTTCAACAGTCAGAGCAAAGTACATGTTCTCCTTATTGACCTATGAAGATACTTGTGAACTTGCAAAACAACAAATGAAAGTAAGTGGTAAACCATTATTAGAACAAGCTATTTCTAACATTAATATTGTTACAAAGAAACTTAAAACAGGTATTGTTCGCTATGAAATACAGTTCTTGTCTTGCACATCTAACATGGACCTTCATCAAATCAGACACATGCAAAAGCACAGACGAAAATATAATTATGATAATGTGGAACCCGCTCCAAAAATGAAAAGACTGCTACAGATAAATTTTAGAAACAAAAGCAAATCCAAAGTTAGACAACAGCACGAGAGTGAGACAATCTCAACTATTGATATCTGCATTAATTAACTCAAGGAGAAAATCAGGGAAGGTCCTTATTAGGTGTGTGATTACGTACATATCAGGTATATAATTGTACAATCAATTGAGTATAAATAATGATTATTGCTTAATGTATTACTTTTTTATTCCTTTTTCCCTCTTTGTAAATCTTAAATATAGTTAGTCTTCCTCGCAGCCGTTTTTTTTGGATGTCACGCAACGCTCCCCCAAAAGAACGGCTGCTGACAACCGAACTACATTCCTTTCTCCGAACTGGCCAATCACAGCTCGGGTTCCATTTTCAGGAACCTTTTCGTGCCAGACTCACCTTTTGAGACTCGTCCAATCAGATATCGTTTTCTATCGCGATCCTCATATGGAAAACAGAAGACAAATGGTGGTGTTTGAAGGAGCTTTTCGCTAAACGTCGTCAAAGTTCAAAATTTTCGAGCTTAAAGCTCATCAGAAGCTTGCAATTAAAAAAGTTTTAGTCGAGAAAGAAGGTGTTTTTGTTAAGTTGCCTACAGGATCCGGGAAATCGTTAATATACCAAACACTCCCGCTCGTGTTTGACCATGTTACCGATGAAAGTGGTCATAATTATTATTGTTGTTGTTGCGTTGTACCAACGTGCGGAAACACTCGATAATTCGGCCGATTTCTTGTACCGGTGATAAGAAGCCACGAACATAACTAATCAGGTTCGCTCCAGCTAGCAGCGGACTGGCAAATGAAGAAGCACAAGTAGTGTAGGAGACGTTGGCCGACCTAAATTGCTGTGTTCTCGAAGCTTCACCCGGTTTGTTGACGGCAAGCACGCGCTTTTTAACTCCTGATCTCCATCTGTAGGTCGAAGCAAGCGTTTAGCCCTTGGCCTAGATTGAAAGGCGTCTTGTATTTCCTTTTGATTATTGATGTAATTTACTGTTTCTTATATATTCTGACTTTTATAATCTGTAGTAACCTCTTGAAATAGTGCGAATAAAGAGTTTCAGTTCAGTTTTTAGCTTCTTCTACTTTCTCAGTTGCTCGCTGAAACTTTAACAACCGCTCAAACAATCTAGCGCTCGTGTCGTTGGCGTAGCAGTTGACGTCTATGTTAAGCGTAGATTCTATAATTTCAACGAAATTGTGAGAAGTTTTCCCAAAAATATATACTCTATCTTTACCAGGGCACAACGATGAACATGTGAAACATTTCGAGCTCTCATTGACAAATTTCTTCAGTGTTTCTCCCAACATCCACATTTTCTGGTATGTGATTGGTCTGTTCAATAGACCGCGACCAAACCGCAAGGACAATGAGAAAGGAATGTAGTTCGGTTGTCAGCAGCCGTTCTTTTGGGGGAGCGTTGCGTGACATCCAAAAAAACGGCTGCGAGGGAGACTAAAATATAGTATGCTAGCTTTTAAAAAAATATTTTCCTCGTGAAATCATGTGGTAGTGACCATCTCAATAGCAATTGCTACTAGGGTCACTACACACTTCTCCCTTTCCTACAATATGTAAAACTCTGTTCTCTCTATATTCTCCTTTTATTTTATCTCACTTGTAGTTAATGATATCAATAGGAAAATAAAGGTAATGATGATCATGGTGAGGTATGCTATGCATACAATGTTTTCAGGATGAAATATACTTCCTTGCATTCAGACCGTTATGATTACAATTTCATAATACATCTTTTTAACACGTGCAACAATTGGCATGTACTTATCACCCTTGGAAGGGGGGACTCCTTAGATAAAAGGGACTTGGGTGCTCATTGTGTATTTTAGGGCAACCTCGTTCCCAGGGCACTTTTCCCTTAGCTAGCTCCCAGTTAAGGGAAAAGGCCCTGGGAACGAGGTTGCTTTTAGAGGTTAAGAAAAAGGTGGGTTTGGTACCTCTTAGGCTGTTCAGCCTCAAAAGGTCCACAGTAGCAGCTTCTGTGATACCTTTTAGGGCATTGCACCAAAAAGATGTAAGAGTGCGTTGTTGTAGAATCGGTGTCTCTCAGGGGGAAAAAAAATTTATGCCACGCCCACAAACCAGGACCTTGGTACCTCCGTAGTATTTCTTTTAGAACCACTGCGCACCACGAATGGTAAACACTCATAACAGCACGTCTCCCTGTAGCCCGACTTACGATCTTGGATCGTCTTCTTTCAATAATAAAAGCGACAAGTGATTGAATTTATAACTATCCGTTGAAATGAGTGGACTTCGTATTGCTTTTGTCTGTTTTTCTTTTGTGCCCCATGTCACAGAAAGTGGGGGACTACTTGCTATGACTTCTATAAAAATAATAGCATCGACAGCCCTGACAAATTTACGTAAATCTATGTCGATGTACCCTAAGGAACCAGTGAATATTCATCGCCCAAAATCCACACGAAATGTATTTTTAGCATACGGCACGAATCAGCCCTGATTTGCTAGATTAATCTCAAGACAAATTATTTTACACTATTGTTTTGTTTGGTCGTTTTTCTTTTTCAGGGCTGTCATATTGAAAGTTGCTTCAACGGCAGTTCGTACTTGCCTAAAGAAAAACATTGGACAGGAGACAGATGTGAAATTAAGACAGGTTAGCATTTTTATGTTTCTTACCCAGAAAAGGGAATGATAAATTTAATTTGGAAGAGTTGTGAATTGTTACATTGCAAAAATCATCAATGATTGTGGAGTTTTGATTTAGTTGCATTGATAATTCGCTGATTTAGGTCTCTTCTAGTTTTTTTTATTAATTTACAAACACAATATACATAAGAAAAACAAGACAAAATAAATAGAGAACAATAGTAATATTACAGCTTATATTTACTTACAGTACAAAATGATAGTCAAGACTATTTACATCGTTTAGTTTACATAGCTAGGACAATACAGTTTGTAAATGTACAGTTTTCTTTGTTTTAAAGTTTCGAACAAAAGGTAGCTCTTCTAAAGCTGCTATATATGCACAGTATGGTAAGTACTATATTACTGACCAAAAGAAAATGAATACTATTTAGAACGTTTACTTAGTTAACAAAACAAAGAAAACACTTCATCAGTGCATGTGATAATATGTTGAAAGAATATTTGAAAAGCAGTAAAAGACCTTTTTTAAATGCTAGGTTTTTTCAGTCGGTAGGATATAGTACTGCAATTTTACTTCATTTGAAAACCCACTGGTATATTAATAGCTCAGCATGTGTGTATGTGTTTTTTTTCCACTAGTAGCCTCATGAAATTCATCGTGCGCAGAAATCAATGACAACAATTTGTAAGTTATCAAGGTTCTATGACGTTCTCTGAGTTGTTTCATTCTTTCAACTGTCAAAACAAAACATTTATCACGGACTGTAGTCAGGTGTTGATAGACTCAACACCTCTGTGAACATTGGAGACACTGTAACTGAAATATTAAAAGAAAAAGGGGAAATTAGCTAAACCTGGTTCAAATCCCAGCTTTTAGAATTAAGGAGGGTAATTTCTTAATAAAATGAGGTGCTGCGTCGATGAAGAGGGCGGGCTGGGGGTGGGGGGGGGGGCTCAAGTTACGAGGTAATTTGGTTTTATCAACTGAGTTGTAGAGATTTTTTAAAGTATACCACTCACAACCCACAATCCCCCTTTTTTCCGCTAACAAAGGGCTAACGTTCAAGACATCATTTTAGAAACTCTGCGCCCAATTCACATTATCAACTCAGTTGATAAAACCCGCTAATCCGATTTGTAGAACTGACACGGTATCGACGGTTTTGTCTCTTATAATTTATTCTATCAGGGGCATGAAAAAACAAAGCCTATTTATAGGTAATCAGAGCATTGAGGTATTCTGTCACATGGGTGGGCTTGGCAAATGCCGTGGAAAGGGTTGGACGTTGGTCATGAAGATAGATGGCTGAAAGGTATTCGCAGGTTTTATTTTACACAGCATGAACTGATGCGAGCGATGTAAGAGAAAATTAAGGCATACCCTGGCTGTAAGATACGCAGGGGATACGACTGCTGCATGCGAAATCTAAAGACTGAATTTCAAGTTAAACAGAGCCCTTTTCTGACCCTTTTATTGATATGAACTTCTGGGGTCTGTATTCCTAGAGCGATTTCCTTATTCGCATTGCGATCGACATAGACGCATAACTAAACGAAAGATACCCAAGCTAAAACTTGCAACTATCTGGTGATATTTAAAAAGTGATATCCTCCAGTTTAGAAACTTTTATTGCGATTCTATGAACGTATTCTTTGACAAAATTTGAGTGCATTTTGATGCTGTAAGCAGAGAAGACTTTAAGATATTGTTCATTAAGTCTTCCTGAATAGTTTGCACCTTTTTTCGACTGAAAGCTGTTCTTAAACGTTTTGCACCGCGTGCTGCATATTTATGATAATTACATAAGCCTACCTACGGCTTTATATTTGAAGCTTGTAAATTCGTTCGTGGACATTATCTATTCCTCGAATCTCACAGTTTTCCTCAGCTTTGCTATTAGAAGACTGTTCGTTTCTCGGAACAAATGATATTTACACTGAGACGAATACATATCCCTACTTACTTTCGCGCCAAATGAAAGGCTGTCCTGATAGAATTATGTATGTACTGATACCCAGAGAACGTACAACTTCAACCTCTGGAGCAACAAGGACATCTCGAGGGAGGGAAGTCTGGGTTCGACTTACAAGAGGCTAAATTACCCACTTACTGGAGCACACAATTCACCAAGATTTGTCTTGGTATGAAGATTGACGGTCATGCGCGGTACATAGCTATTGACACGCAGTCGAAGTCTCTCTACTCATTGATCGCCAGCGGTGAATACTATGTAACCTCATTAGGTCGTGACACGTGGAAGTCGGCTGATTGGTTCGAGGGCCTCACCGCAGCCCAATTGTAATAAAGAAGGCTTTAATGTTAAACAAACGCCTGACAAATGGGGAAATCAGGTCTGGTCCAAAGCAAGAATTGGCATTCTGCGTAACGGCCAAAATAACTGCAATAACTGTGTTTCAGGAATTAGGTTTGGCTCTGGAGGACATGGCGACGATGATAACACGCGTGGCAACGAGGCTGCTAAAAATAACAGTGACACATATCAAAGCGATGGGATGCATCTTGGTTCAATGATGTCATTGTTTTCATGAAACGGTATTATTGATCGAATTTTGGACATGAGCGTACAATACAATAATACTCTCAATAATACACTCAATAATATTTCAATCACGTTGATATGACAAACTGATAGAAACTTCTTATCCAGTCACAGTATGTGAACACAAAAACAATAGATCGTGCACCATCAGAGAGCTCTGAAAAGATAATCCACAAAAGCGTTGTTTTCCGCTTCGACTTTAGCCTGCAGGCCTATTTCCGCCCGACGAACTGGGGAAGAGTCAGAAAGTCTGGTACATTGTCTGTGGCATACTAATTCTGCTTATGAAGTAGGGTTGGACAAGCCACAGACTTTTTATAAATATTCCCGATTTTTATCCAATTAATCTTGGTCAATACCTTTGCTCTGTCTTATCTTTTGGATGACATAAGAAGGAAATTAGTTTATTCTGAGTTTTTGTACTGATCAGAGCAAGCGCAGTTTCACCAATCTCCCATATAAACTTCTTTTTGTGCTAACTGTTCTCAGAGGGGGCACTACATGTACGCTAGAACCATACGTCGGTAAAATGTGCATGTATTTAACATTACCATCAATATTTACCTTAGTACCAGAAAAGTTCGCTCGGCATTCTATAATTCATGACTTTGTTCCATCAAATAAAAAGGATGATAGCTATCGTTGGATCTAACTTTTTTCCGACCATGTAAACCAAGTTTATGCCAAAATGCGACATATGTTGTTGCATAGTGCGATGGTACTCATCTCTGTCATGACAAATGATAGACATCTGTTTCATTACAAAGTGCGACAAGCGTTTTTTCAAAATGCGATAAGTGTTATTACACAGTGCGACAAGCGTTATCACAAAGTGCGACAAGTGTTTTTTCAAAGTGCGATAAGTTTTATTGCAAAGTGCAAAAATAGGGTTAGGAATTTAGGAATTTAATTTGTTCGCCACGGGAATGGCAGGAGAAAGGAACAGAACTTTCGTCCCAATTGACACCTAACCCCTTTGTACCCACCATCTCACCCCGGGGAGGACATCCACCACACAGTAATCTCGTGCGTGGGAAATTAACGTCTCCTACCCCTAACCCTGCAGGAGACGGGGCCTACAGTTTAATCGTCCTTATTCGACAAGACTAGAATATCTGTCCATTTCTTGATATTATAGAAAGGTAGCAAATTCAACTCAGTTATTTTAAGACCATGAATGTTGGTCCGGCCGGAGCTCAAACCCTCGACCTCTCGCACAACACAATCCGGCGCTCTAAAGGCTGGTTTTCATTAGCGACGGAGTCGGAGTCGTAGTCGGAGTCGTAAGAGCGCTTATGACCCAGTGAAAGTCGAAAAACGGAGTCATAAGCGGAGTCATAGGCTTGACGGAATCGGAGTCGGAAGAATCAGAACGTTTCCATTTTCTTCCAATTCCGCTTATGACTCCGTCGCTTACGATCTAGTGAAAACTGCATTGTCAGAGTCGGAAGAAGAAGCGGAAGAATAAACCAATCACAATGCTTTATTCCAGGCCCACTAAAGTACAAATTTTGGCGCCAAAGACAGCATCGCGGACGAAGAGCAACTTTGGCTCCTATTAATCATTATTTTGTGCAGGCAGAGACAATACAGGAATAATATCGTTCGAAAAAGAAAGAAATTTTGGGTTCGTGAAATCTATCGGCGTCGAGCAGCTTAGGAAGCTGTAGGGCAAGATGGCGGCCGATTTTCCATATCTTGACTGGGCACAGAAAATTAAAGATTTGAGCAAACTAAAAAAATTTTTGCACAGAAATACTCCACAAAATACGCTTATTTCGTTAGGTGAAAAAAATTTTGGGGTTTAGATGCACTTTAAATTTGTTATGGCTATGTGTGCATTTTGGAAAGATGGAATCGAGCATTGTGATTGGTTTATTCTTCCGCTTCCGCTTCCGACTCCGACAATGCAGTTTTCACTAGATCGTAGGCGACGGAGTCATAGGCAGAATCGGTGTTCTACTTCCGACTCCGTCGGTTTGATCTTCACTAGATCGTATCGCTCCACGCTTCTGATTACGACTCCGACTACGACTCCGTCGCAAGTGAAAACCAGCCTTAACCAATTGAGCTAACCAGGAGCGGTTATTACAAAGTGTGATAAGTGTTATTACAAAGTACGACAAGTGTTAGGGCCAAGTCGCACTAGAGGACAAAACTGTTTATTTATGTCAAAAATCTGTCATCACAATGAAAAACCAAGTGCGACCGATTTGTTCACCAAAGGCCAAAATTTCAGATTTGTCAGATTTGGTCGCAGACGGACAAACTTCAAAGATGCCGTCGACTACCTCTGGAGCAGGCCAAATTGAGACAAATTTTGGAAAACAATAGCTAGGGTGTTTTAATTCGGAAATGATTTGACAGGTGATATGTAGCAGAGTCTCTATGCTATAGTCTTCGTTGTAACATTAATCACGTTCTCATTTCGCAACAACATGAATCGCGGCGCGGGCGACTAATTTTTTCCGTATGAATATCCACAATATCTACCAGGATGGATCTATCCTTCGTAATTTCTGCATAAATAACAGGCACCATATCATTAAATTGACATTTTCCTGCTGCTGAATAACCAGAAAAAAGTAGAAAACAATCACTTCGAGAATTCTTCGTGGTAGCATCTCTTAGATCCCTCGTGTCGCGGTTTTGTGGATGTAAATAGCGAGTAAAGGCAGCTTCGCGGGAAATCGCGGGCAATCACAAGGCGCTCGCAGCATGGTGTTGTGTTTTGTCCCAGATTTTGTTCTGATGTGCCACTGTAGCCTTCCGGACAATTTTTTTGTCACTGGCCGATTTCAAGTCGGATTTGTCCAGAACAAATCTGAAATTGCCCTCTAGTGCGACTTGGCCCTAAGTACAGTGTGATAATTGTTGACACAAGGTGTGACAAGTGTTATTACAAAGTACGACGAGTCTTTTTGCAAAGTGTGACAAGTGTTATTACTTCACAAAGTGTGGCAAATGTTATTTCAAACTTCGACAAGTGTTATTACAAAGTACGACAAATGTTATTACCAACTGCGGCAAGTGTTATCACAAAGTGTGAGTAGTCTTATTTGTACAAAAAACGCGTGGCATGTTTTTAAAGAAATAGTAATTGCCGAGGCTAGGAATGCGTTTAAATAGCTTGAACTACTTGCAGAATAAGACATCACGTCTCGAGTATCACATTCGACGCACGTATAGAAGCTGTAAAAAGAAAATAACACTACTTTAAGAATCTTGAAATATATTTCGCTCTTCGAGCCTCATCAGTCAAAAAAAAACCTCATGTAAGGCGCATTAAAAAAATGCTTGTATCTTCCCAGACGTAATGTAAGCCAACATGGGATAACTTTTTTCATGTGGTCCTGCGTCACTATCGTACGGGGGACGCGGAAACAATTCCACTCGCTCTTAGAGTTCATCAATGAAGGTTCTGGTACTTTGTCTATCCGAACACCCTCAGATATTTGCCTCAGCATGGCGTCGTTGGAGTAAGACCCGGTAACGTTCATCTCGAATTTCTGCCTTCTACTGTTGTGTTTCTCTTTACAATGCTTCCACAAGACTGACCGCTCTTCCTTTTTGATTAGTGACTTCATGTGCCCTTTGCCTCTTGTATATACAATCCTTGACGTTTCTCCGATATAGATATCGCCGTACTCCGCACATAAATCTGTCACACTCTGTCGATCACAAGGCCCTCTCCCACCTTCTTTATACACTGAGCAATCCTCTCTTTCACGTTTTCGTGATTTAAATGGATCGGATCTCTGGAGTGTGAGTGAGTGAATACTTTATTAATGTGTCAAGAGATTTAGCTACCAAGCTAATTGGGGAAACAAAAAGAAAACAAAAAGTTTCCTATCTGCAATATTTTAAAATGATATTCATATTTAACGATTATTCGCCGAAGGCGAGGTGAACATCGTGGAATAATCGTCGAGACGAAGTCGAGGGGATTATTCGACAATATTCACCAGACCTGAGGCGAATAATTGTTTTAGTATAATTACAGAGCTGAACAACAGAGAAATTTCTAAAAAAAAATAACATTTTGGTAACATTTATTAAAATTTTAGTTTAACATTTTGTATAAACCGCGGGGAGCGGTTTGTATAGCGTCATATAAGGAACCGCTCGGCTAATCAGATTGCTGGAAACTCTTTGTTCTGCTCTGAAATTATTCTAAAAATATATACAATAAAATATAAAATCGGAGATATGGATAAATTAAGGCTGATAGTTTCTAAAAAAACTGTCAAGGGCTGCGTCGGTATGGGTAACGAAATAATTTGGATATACCAACAAAGTTAAAATGGTAAAGTGGCCACCATAACGATTACAAAAGCTGGCGTTTCGAGCGTTAGCCCCTCGTCGGAGCGAAAGAGGCTAAATTCGCTCCGAAGAAGGGCTAACGCTCGAAACGTCAGCTTTTGTAATCGTTACGGTGGCCAATTTACCATTTCAACTTTGTTGATATATCCAAATTATATAGATATAGATAAACAGACATGGAGTAACTTTGTAATTGCAACACCAGCTTTCTCTACCACCTTGATTTTGAAACTTTGCGGCTTTATTTCTTCCTGGTACTTCCTCTGTAGCTGTGACTTCGGTGTTGCTTGTACAAATATTACTGCTTCCTTTCCGCCCTTCTTGTACCAGTTGTTTCTCTTCATTACCCTCTCTTGCTCTCGTTCTTCCCTCCTCCATTCCTTTGGTCCATGTAATGGTCTTTCGCCCTCTCGATCGGCCTTCTCTCTCGCTATATACACCCTAAGGGCCGCGTTGACGACCTCGTACCTGAATTTCTCACTGTACCCCGAGTACTGCATCCTCAAAACCATTTCATTAACTTTCTCCACCCGCCTCTCCAATGGCAACAGCTTGCTACAATTAAGTAGAACTCTCAAGACCTCTTGAGTCAATACTGTCCTCTTAGTATTCCAACTTAAAGCAGATCTTGGTATGTGGATGATATCAACCTAGCAGTACAAGCAGCCTCCCCCCTCCCCCCTTGGGATGAGATACAGAAATGGTGAGACCTACATGGATGAAAGTACCGTTACTGAAGATGAAGGAGTAAGCAACGACGAAAGGACAATGCTCTTGATTAAACAAATAGGAAACGACATCCACCCATCGATACAACTTGAAGTAGATTATCCGTCTGAGCACCAAGACCAAAAGCTACCTATTCGTGACTTAAAGGTGTGGTTAGAAACAAGAGGAAAGAAAATAGGGAATCAAGAAGTTGACGTATCGGTGATTATGTACGAGTTCTACTCCAAAGAGATAACGTCTAAAGCTGTCATTAACGCTAGATGCTTAAAGTGCTGCTATTTTATTTTTACAGTTTCTATACGTGCGTCGAATGTGATACTTGAGACGTGATGTCTTATTCTGCAAGTAGTTCAAGCGTGGCATGTTATTTCCAGAGAGCGACAGGTATTATCGCAGTGTTACAATTTTTTACAGAAAACTATTGTAAGAAAGTGTGACAATTTTCGTACAAAGTGCAACTTTAAAGTTTAGAAGTGGTACAGAACAGACTTCAAAAGTCGCATATTTTCCCACTGTAGCCAAACTCTCGGCACAACGCAGGGATTTCATTTTCGTGTAGTGTAAATGAAAGGTAAGGATTCCAAATGTTCAGTTACAGAAAGAACTATAACAGCTAAATAAAATCACGCAAAACAACAATAAAAATCGCGACTCTGGTTAACTTACTCGTAGATTTAAGCCATAGAATAAATACAATCCCTTTTCTCTCCAGCTCTTCACCACAAATATCAAACTTTATCAAAATGTCGCCTAATTCTCCCTTTTTGCGTTTTAATGTCAACGCCAATCTTTGATAAAGAGAGCTTTTTTTAGAAACGCTTATGCCGTAACTGCGTGATCATGGTCATATTTAACTGTTTCTAACACCGATGATCTTTGTTGCTAAAGTGTAGATGTGAAACATCTTTTTCATTTATTTCATAATTTTACTTAAAAATTTTTTTTACGCGGCTAATACGGAGCCTTACAGTCTCTTCTGCCAATTCTGATTAGTGGAATAAATAAGAAAACGACAGCTTGACTTTACGTGTCAGAAAACGACAGCTGCACGAACAGTGCCGATTATCTCCGAGCAGCACTCGCATCATCAAAACATGCATTATTCACAAATTTTTATGACTAGTTTGAGCAAAGATCTTTCGAAAGCACTTTCATTCAAAATACTGGTATCGGCTGCAATGCACAGCAGGAAAGTATTCCACGTTTACTTTGTGTTTTATACAAGCGCTGTCTTCTTCCCCGAAGGAAATTCAGAATCGAGTCCTCGTTCATCATATTTCAAAACCCTGACGAATAAGCAGCTTTTGGGTTATGTTGTCAAACGATTCAGTTCTCCCAGTCTATTATCTTGTGGTCAGCGATGTCTGATGTCCTCGTGGTGTACATCCACAAACTTCAAGTCGTTTTCCGAGAAGGATGGCAAAGGAACTTGTGAACTGAATGCACACAACATTTCAGTTTCCAATGAACACATCAACGTTGAGGACAGGGAACAAGTTACTTTTTCAATGCGCCTTAAGGTAACTTAAACTAGTCGTGTCTCAATTAAGAAAAGGAAAAAAGTGACCCAATCCAAACTATCTCTCGCTAATCAAATTTATCCCATTGCACATCTTTCTTGCACAAAAACCGAAAAAAGCCACCAAGGTTCAAAACCGGCCATTTTTATGATCCTTATCGCCTTTTCAGTCCTCAGGATAAAATCGCAATTTCCTGATAAGAGAAATTAATGCTTTTCAGGTGAACAATATCGATAATCAGGAATTTTAATCATCGCCGTGTGAGATCTGATGCCCTAAAAGCCTGAGGGTTGGCCCAAAATAATAGTCTCACAAATTTCCTTGTAGAACCAATTATCACTTCTTCACTAGAATCAAACTCAGGGTCATTTTAAGTGTTTGCTTCATTTAACGAAAAATTTCGTTTTTGTACGTGATGAGGTTTGCAAGGTAAAAAGTAAACAACATTGTGTTCTCTGTTGAAATTAGAGCGTCTAATGAACACAGTATTTTCTTTTCATTTCTACCTCACACAGTTTTCATCTTTGCATGTAAATAATCCTTATTGGGGAAAATTTTGATCGGAAGTCCTGTTGGCGACACCTTTTGTTTTTCGTTTTTTATTCTCTTTTCAATATTCTTAGGAAATATTGTTCCTACGGTCGTATGCATATCACGATTGAACTCACTTTCCAAAACAAATGAATTATCTAAGTCGAAGACAGGTGTTTTGAACCAACATGTTTGTTCACGCGTAAGGCCCTTTCGTCTTGAACGGTTTGGCTCCAGCAATCAACTCCTTTTAACGCAATCGTTAAAGTTGATACTGGTAGGAACTTTGATATACACTTTCCGAATTTCAGCTTTCACTCTGAGCATTAACATATGGACAATGGCTTGTAGTTATGGCATGATTGCCTACGGCGGCAACTTTAACAGCCTCAAGAGGCGACAATCAGAAAAGCTGGATCTCCCCCGCACCGCATTGTTTGTTTGAGAGAAAAATAATCAAAGCCTGTCCCAAAAAAAAAATCAAAACTAAAAATTGTCAAAACTTTGTCCTCAATGTTTGAAATGAAAACAAGTATCCTAGCAGCAAGTTAATTTCAATTCAGCCCCATACAAGACAATCCTGAGAGCTCATCAATATACATTGCACGGATTTTGATATGACTAAGGCTGTGGGACATTTTAATTATTGAACTGTAACTGCGTAATTAGTTCATCAGGCGGGAAGGGGTGGGGGGGTTTGTAGGGCCTCTGTAGCGCTGCAGCCGCTGCCCTGTACTGCATGGAGAGTGGACGGGTATATATTTCTGCTGTCGTGCATCATGAGTTAGTTTCCGGCGTTTTGAATCCCGAACTGGCTAAACACTTTAAACAGCTTTGATGTGATGTCTATAGAGACAATAACAATCCAACAGGCCGAAAATGTTAACCGCATGCGTTGCTATTCATTCACTTCAATATTATTCTTAATATTAATGTTACTCCTAATTTTATTCTGAATCTGTTTGCCGAGATTCCCAGCAGTCGTCTGAAACTGTGTTTTTACAGTTTTTACGGTTTTTTTTTTCCTGAACAGAGTCGGGAATTGAAAGCCTTAGGATTACGAACTTTCCCAAGCGTTTTGATAATTAAAAAGGAACTTTGCGATCCCCAATCGGAGGTAACTGCATCCTCTGATATGGTGTTTAGCCAAATTACGATTATATTTTCTCTTCCAGTATATACTGTCTGTTATTGTGTCCATATCTTTTACAGGGATGTCAATTAGCTTTTTGCCTCAATGGTGGTTCTTGCTTGCATGACAGGGAAAACCAAACGTTCTCGTGTTCCTGCCAAAATCCCTGGACTGGTGAAAGATGTGAAAATAAAATGGGTAATTATGATGTGGACCTCAAAGAAAGGCAATAGTTTATGAGTTTCACTTTTCACTTTTTTCAATGCGCCGTTCAATAACCTCACCCACCCTAATGGATTGTCAAGAGAATACTAAGCCGGTAGACAGTGAAAGCATCACCCTTTATAAACAGAGATATGGAAAAAATGACCTCAGCTCATAATGGCACCTAATACATATTCACCTTTCAGCCCCTCAGAGTTACGAGCATCTAATATCTTCTCACACTATCATTGGAAATATTGAGAAAACAGCATGTAGAAGATACATATTGACCTTACGGTGTGAAGGATTAAAGATGCTGAGGTATAACTGAGAGAATTTTGTCTTTAAGTCACGAAATGAATTCCAACTATTTCATCTCCCTTCATCTTCCAGGGAACTCCACGTGCCAGGAAATTTATCATAATAAATTGTAAGTTACTGGTAGAACATTTTCCACTCACTCTTAAATACAGTCAGTACCGGCTTCTTCCAGCACCAAATGATAAATTCTTGGTCAGTCTGAGTAAAAAGTTCCTGTAATTACTTTGTAAATCGACTTTTACAATCCAGAGACGTATAAGTATTTTTGGCCACTTCAGTTCATGAGGAAGACAGTAATTCACACTTTCAACCTGTTTTTTTTCCTGCGAAATAATTCAAATTGAAAGCTCTAAAAATAATAACACGAGAAAACCATTCTGTGACTAAGGCCTCGTCAAGTCCAAAAAAATACAAAATTTATCATTTTAAAGCTCCTTCATCAAAAATAAAAAGCGAGGCAAACGTTCCTACAGTTTTGTGCTTTTAGTCATCAAACCACTATCCTTATGATATACCTCTCACCTATTTCCTTATGGCAGTTCTTTTGAGATCTCTGTCGTCATTTCTTCTAGGGCTGGTGGGAATAAGGCCTATTCATTACAAATAAGTTCTGACAAGGTTCCCGTGTACTGTCACATGACAAGTCTTGGCGCATGCGGTGGATATGGATGGACGCTGGTTATGAAGATAAATGGCTCGCTAGTATGTATTTATTTGGTTCACCAATTAGGGCTCTTAGGTCTTTTACAAGATGTCCAGTTAAAACAGCGAACTACTTTAGCGATATCCTATTGCTTAAGCAAAAATATTTTGGCATTCCAAGATTTGTTTGCTTTATTTACTCATATTTCATATGCACTTTATCGTTAAGCTTAAAAACGAACAGAAGCCGCAATTTTCTTGCAGCCATATGCTTGTCATTGGTCGGGGTCGATATAGATTGTAGTCCAGTATCGATGTGCTTGAATGCACTTTTAACCATGCATCGTTCTATATTTGAAAATCATGATTCACTCAGGCCTTAGCGAGACCACAGGCAGCCCAAGCATACTGTGTTTGACTTCGGGTGCAAAGTGCATTAACGGTAATAATTAACGTATATGAGAACGATCCTTCGCAGTAAAGCACTATTTGAGCAATAGTGAAAATCAGACCTGAAAAAAATTTCAGGCCTGTACGGGACTCGAACCACTGACCTCTGCGATACTAGTGCAGCGCTCTACCAATTGAGCTAACAAGCCAACTGGGAGCTCCCAGTTGGCTTGTTAGCTCAATTGGTAGAGCGCTGCACTAGTATCGCAGAGGTCAGTGGTTCGAGTCCCGTACAGGCCTGAAATTTTTTTCAGGTCTGATTTTCACTATTGCTCAAATAGTGCTTTACTGCGAAGGATCGTTCTCATATACGTCTCATAACCGCAGTTCACACATATGTTTCATATGTTTGTTGTTGGTAATAATTAACATATTAAGATCGAATTTCGAGCGTACGTGGGGGCCGTTAAAAAAAGGACAAAATGAAAAAAAAAGGAAGAAAAAGTTTAAAAGGATAATAGAAGCGAAGAATAAAACATGCGAAGTCTCCTTACATTTTTTCCGTGCAGTTTTGTTGCCAACAGTCGTATTAACGCTGTTTTGGCGACTTGCTTTGTAAGGCGTGCGGTGTTAACAGTCAACTGTAAAATAAAAAAAAATATTAAAAAAAAATTAAGAGAAACTTAAAAAGGAAAACAAAAGCGACGAAGTTATGGTACGAAGTCTCCTTTCCATTTTTCCGTAGCTTCTTTGTCCTTCACGGTCTATTTAACGCTGTTTTGGCGACCTTCTTTGCAACGCTTGTGGTGCTACCGGTCAACTGTGTATAATAAAACTCAAGGCTGGATACTTCAACCAATCCCAAACACAAACCGGCGCCGCTCGAAGGACGATAAATTCCACAAAAGTCGACCGATCTTCCTCAAATTTGCACCCGCGAGAGCGCTTACCTAGAGCCTACCCGTTCCAGCGGCAAAATTATCTAAATTCCGCTGCATCGATCCGAGAGCCGCTCTGTTTCACCACCCATTCTGGAAACATCGCTTTGTAGGTACGCGTAATCCTTTTGCCCTTACTACGGGATTCAAATATAAAAGCTTGGCGACCGCGTTTGTCGAATAAATGACAATCTCCCTGGGGAGGGTCGTAGCCTTTTTCCTCTGGCAAAACTATCCGCACTCGGTGACAAAGAAGCTACGGAAAAAAGGAAAGGAGACTTCATACGATATATTCCTTGCTTTTGTTTTCCTTTTTAGTGTTTTCTTAATTTTTACTATAATTTTTCCTGTTGACTGGTGACACCACAAGCGTTACAAAGCAAGTCGCCAAAACAGCGTTAAAATGACTGTTGGCAACAAAGCAGCTACGGAAAAAAAGGTAAAGGGACGTCGCATGTTTTATTCCTCGCTTTTATTATCCTTTGAAATTTTTTATTAATTTTTTTTCAAATTTGTCCTTTTTTAACGGCCCACATGTACGCTTGAAGTTCGATCTTAATATGTTAATTATTACCGTTAATGCACTTTGCACCCAAAGCCACACACAGTATGCTTGGGCCACCTGTGGCGAGACAAACTTTGTAATAATGAATTAATTTGTTCATGCCATGTCTAGGGAACGTTTCACTATGATAACGACATCTGGAGCAATAAAAAAACTTTCAACCTTGATGGAGGAAAGACTGGGTTTGACTCAAAGGAGACCAAGTTACCGACCTACTGGAACACACCATTCACAAGGATCTGTCTCGGTATGAAAATCGGTGAACAGGACAGCTTTATTGCAATTGACAAGCCGGCTAGCTCACTATATTCACTGATCGCTGATGGTAAATACCGCGCCACCTCATTGGGTCGTAACATATGGAAGACGCTGATTGGCTCACGGGCCTCTCTGCAGCGCAATTGCAACAAAGAAGGATTCAATGCGGTGTGTACTAGTCCTCGTAGTTCGAAAGCAAGAATTGGTTATATTGCCAACCAAGAAAACAATTGTGGCTCCTGTGATTCCAGAATTGGTTTTGGTACTGGAGGTTATCACGATGACTCAAACACGTGTGGTAACCAAGCAACGTATAATCCAGATAACGGGAACAGACATATCAGAGCTATGGGATATGTTTTGGTGCAGTAAATTCTTTCCAAGATAAATGGTGATGCGAACAGTGTTACGGTACCATTTTCGAAATGTAGTTGATAGAGAAGCAGGGAATGGCCGCGAATACGTTTGAAAAACAGGAGGCCAAGCTATCGATGCAGTGAAACATGTTCTTCAACAAGATCTGTCTCGGTGTTGGGAACAATCAATATTCTATGCGTGCTGTCTCTAAAAAGTAGGACGGCTACCTTAAAAAGTTGCAACGATCGCTGCTGGTTAATACTGTGACATCTCTCAGGGGTCGTAACACTGTGAAAGGATGTGACGGTCTCAGGTGGCTCGAATTCTTTGCGGCCGGACTGTGTCATGGAACTGTTCAAGGTTACCTACACTGCAATTTAACCAGTCTCGAGAAATTATCAGTCTTCTCTCAAATTTTTCTCTTGTGATTTCAAGAGTTCCTCTTGTTCCGCCGGAAGGATATTAAAATGATTCCAAGCGACAAACCAAGTAATAACTTTGAAACATGATGGCTCTCTGTAAACAATGATCGCTGATGGGGAAAATCACATCACTTCACTCAGCTATGGAACGTGGAAGAAGCTGATGAGCACAAAGGCTTCATGAATAATCAGTTTTAATGAGTGTTTCGCGATTTATTTGTTTCGATCGGCCTAACGTCGGAAAAGGGACTGTTGCTAACAACCAAAAGAGCAATAAGCAGATTTGGAGCATGTAAAAATGAATAGATAGATTTTAATTTTTGCAGTAATCTTAACTCCTTCACAACCACAAATCTTAACATTATTTGCTAACAGCGAGACTTTTAAAAATCTTTCGTTATCGTTGTAATTATAGTTATCTTTATCGCACCTTTATCGTGCGGCAGACATTCTCTCCTTGATGATTATAAAACCGAAGCCCGAGCTTCAGCTCTCAAAGTGGCTGTGATACAATTTCTTGCAGTTGATACCTAAACTGCTGCTGCTCTAGGAATCATGCAAAAACTTCTAGTTTCAATTGGTCCATTCAATATTTTGGGGTGAGTTTTCAGATATCGATAGGAAGTAACTATCAAGAGATTATTTATGATAAAATGATAACAGTAGTTATTTATCCTAATAAACGTAAGATTACTGACTTTTTGACTCGCAGGAATGGGGAGAGGAGGAATGGGGAGAGGGAGCTAAAACAGTCTGTATCCCGCTTTCAGAGTTCGTTAAATGCAAACCTGCTAAAGAAAAAAAAGAAAGAAAGTGAATGTACGAGCATTCCACACTTTTTCAGATATGTTGTGGTTTGCGAGACAAGCCCAGCGGTCAGGTATTCAAGCAAGGTCAAACTCAAACCGCTGTTCTAAGCAAGCAGGGGGCCACAGGCATTCTCGGTATGAGGGTTGATTTAATCAAATAAATATCCTTCCACTTATGATTAGCGTTCGGCCCTCTTACCACTGTTACAAAAATATATCTTCAGAAAAAAGGTTCGGCTAGATTGAAGATGGCTCAGAACGCGGTTTTGTTAAGCAACGACTGAGCTCTGTTTAAATAACCAGCCCTATGTTTAGCTTAGCTTTGTTTCAACTACGGCACCATATGTCAAACGTAAATCAGATAGGCTGTACAAGTGGTCGCTGGAAAACGCCAGCGACACGAAGACTGCCGAGCCCGCCTCGAGCATCTCCGATCTCACGATTATAAATGAACCCTGTCAGTCACGTGCTTGTCATCGTCTAAACCTTTATTAAAGAAGTAAACTTAATAATTTATTGGGGAGTGTTAAATGTTTCAGGGACACTTTTTTTCGTCAAGGTTAGAGCTGGCTTCCTTTCCAGTGGGGTTTAACAACATATTGTCCTTTTTCCTATTTCAAAAATCCACCATGTTCATCGCCAAAGGAACCTCCAGCTTAGATTCTCGTTCATCATATTTCAAAATACAGGAAAATAAGCAACTCATTGGATTTGTTGTCGAGAAGTCTTACTCTCCCACTCTGTTATCGTGTAGTCGACAAAGTCTTAGCAATCTGTGGTGTACGTCGATAAACTTCAAGTTTTCCTTAAAGACGGACGATGAAATCGAAGGGAATTGTGAACTCAACAAGCATGATTTCTCCGTTGTAAACGAAAACATTTACTTTAATGACCGCGATGGAGTCATTTTCTCATTTCTCCTTAGGGTAATTAATTTTTTATTGCATTCATTAGTTAAAAGCGTTATACTGAATTTTTATCTATCGCTGACTGAATTCAAACCAGTCATTTGATTATCATATTACATTAACAAACAAAACCTTCACTGTAAGTGTAAGCGAAAGCGAAAAACGTAACTCGGTTGAGGCCTTACCCGTAAAAATTAAACATCAACTCCGCAGTAATCCTCAGGTAATCAAACTGAGATACTATATGAATGTAGAATTCAAAAATAACTTAAAAGATATCTTGCCCCAAGTCACTTTGTGAGCCAACTTTCATCTTTTCGTGATTATTCTGAATTTTCAGACCATAACTTCTTAGCGAAAAATCGTACTGAGATTGAATAACTCCATTAGACTGTTTTGAATCCATTCCTTAATAGTTTCCGGCGTTATCCACTTTATCCTTTTTGAGACGGATAAATTAATATGGTTATTGTGCTAGAATCTGCCATTAATTCACTCCTTGTGGCGTAAGTTCTCGTGAAAGCTCAGTGAGGCATAATGGCGCATGAAATTTGCAATTTCACGAATTTAAATGGCTTCCAACCTGATTTCTCTTTGTATGTTTGTCTCACTTTCAAAGACATCTGGTTGCGTACGTGCTTTGGATTAAGGTATAACAAATAAACAATGTGGAGCTTTTCTATTGAAATTGGAGAATTAAATTAAAAGAATATTTCCCTTTCATATATCATAAGTGACAAAGCTTTCATCTTTTTGTGTAAAGAGGCTCCCTCCATCATTAGTTTTGAAAATTTCCCGGCAGATTCAGCCATCCTGTCGGAAAGAGAATTTTTTAAAATGTTTATACTCCTCAGCCTTTTTGTTTCAGTTTCTTAAAAAAAAGAATTTCTGTACTTTTATTTTACGGAAAAATTAAGACTCCCCTTCAAAGTAAATGAACTTGACTTTACTTGTCGACAGCTGTTCAGAGCATATGTTAGTATGTTATTTGCCTTTCTTTTTCAGTTTCTTTAAAAAGAGGATTTCTCAGCCAGTATAACCTTAAAGTATTTAAAAATCCCCTGTGAAATAAACGGATTTGACTTTACTTGTCGACAGCTGTTTAGAGCTTATGCTAAAGCGATCGATCTAAAACTGTCTGGACATTTTCCAACCATTACTGGGTATCCTCTTCACATGCGAATATTAATAGAATCCTTCAGACTTCTTGATTACGACTGAGTCTCTTTACTCGTAAGAGTTATACTACTTTTGGTAACTTCGAATTCGGAATCTCATTCAGTTTTCCAAGGGAAGATATTTGAACAATCCCGAGTTTTTTTTTTTTCTAAATCAGTGAAGTTGTCATCCTTTTCCGGCTGACTTCTCCTGGTGATGGACCTAAAGAGCTGTCATGTTGATAATTTTGTTCCAGACGACAGATCTTGTATCCATATATGAAAATCGAGGAAACATGAAAAGCAGCTTAAACACAGTTTGTAGATAAAATGTGGAAACTTCACCTGAAATCTTACGTTATCGTGATCGGGAGAGACCCCTCTCTTAACTTGCACATCAACACTTTAGCAATTTCTAACAAAGACTCGGAATTCTTAAAATGCAAGCGTAGGCAAGGCGAAAAAAAGCATATCAGTGGAGATTTTAAACACCAATGAGGACACAGATTGCCTCAAACCCGAGAGTATCTCTCTAGTTTTCATCCACCGACATCTTCAAAACAACTCAATATATAATTGTGTTTACAAAACTTATTTGCATAATTCTGAATATTAACAAAGCCATCTCTTAGACCGTTAAGCTTCGTTTGCTTATCTTCTACATGTTCTCCATGAGTTATGGCGACGCAAAAAAGGAGAATTGGAAAACAACCAAACCATTTTGAAACATGTGTCCGAAACCCTTTTTCACGGGCTATAAGTAAACGAAACTTTTTTTCTCAAACGTTAGTCGAGAAGATCGCTCTTAGCGAGAGCGGCACTTAATTCCATAATCCTCACGTTTTTCTCCCAGCCAAAAACGCCAACTTTTTTGTTAACAAAAGTATCAATATGTGAAGTACACGAAAAGACACATTTTAGCCTAAAATAGACCGTTTGTAAAATGGCGTCGTCAAAAAGTGGTATTATTTATAATGAGGCTTTGTGACTGGCTATTGTCGCTCTCTGAACATTAGCATTCCTCTTATTTATAAAAACTACAATTGTCACAATGCGAAGCTGTTTCCCATCCTAATGCGTTTTAAGAAAATTTTTGATATTTCAATCCGCTTCTCATGCCATATTCATGAAGCTTCATGCTTTTTCTCAGTTTTTAACCGGCGCCTTCGAAACCAAAATTATAACAATATAACCTGACAAAAAGGGTTCCAATATTTCCGTTTTTCCCGATCAATTCTGTCCACAAGCCTACAGGGAGTTCTCTTAACGTCTTCTACTAAAAATGGATGGAGCTCCATCCAAAAGATTTAAATATTTACCTGACAACATTAAAAATTAATACATTTTGGTGGAAAGGTTTTCCTTAACAAAGGAAACAGACTTAAATCTACTACACCTTCTTTTAAGACCGAGGATAAACAATATGCATCATACAATATAATCAATATCAGGTTTATTCCATGTAACAAAAAACATGTAACATTATACATAAAACGTATAATGAACGTCGGGTTACTTCTTCTGGCAAGTTGATTACGTAATCGTTTCTACCGTCTCGTAGAGGATATCACATGCATGCAATAATGTTTTGCTGATCATATTCCAAAATCTTCTGATAAAAATTACTTTTCCTTTTTCAAAAATATTTAAATTAAAGCTTAGTTCTATCGATAAAGTAAAAAAACTATAACTCTTAATGAAAAGTAAAACCGCAATATTGAAAATTTCGGTTGCCATGACGACGCTGTTCTTTTCATACGTGGAAGAATTAATGTTAGGTTCACTGCACGTACTGAAGATATCAATTTCTGAAACAGGAGAGATTCTAGCTTCCTGGCTGGCTCCGCCTGCTAACTATCACTATGGCCGTTTGTTACCAATAGCTAAGGATAAATGATCATCTCTTTCGAGCGACTATGTTGTCTATTTTCTGCAGGGCTGTCATATGACCGGTTGCCTCAATGGTGGTACCTGTATTCGCGACATAAAAAGGCAAACTTTCTCGTGTACTTGTCAACAACCTTGGATCGGGAAAAGATGTCATATGATCAGTCTTGGCGCATGCGGTGGGGGTAAATAGACGCTGGTTATGAAAATAAACGGTTCTCAGGTATAAATTTGTTAAAGTGTAATGCTCTCAAATTATCACTGGTCACGAACAACCATAGTGCGGAGGCTTCATTTAGCAATCTTTAACAATTATTGGACGAGGTTGAACAAAATATCGGGATTTGTCCGTGGCGAGCAGATCAGTTATTTGCCGAAGCCGAAGGCGAAGAGTAAAATATCGACTAGACTGGAATATTTTTTGGACCATTTTTGGACCATTTTTTTTACCCTTTTTTGGACCCTTTTTTAGACCATTTTATAACGGGGCAAGCACACTATTGGTACTCAGAGAGGGGTGGGTGCAGTCAATAAGTACTAAGGGAGGGTGGGAGGTAGAGTGTTATTACTCAGGGAGGGTAGAAGGTGGTTGTAATTGTAAACACTACTGGTTAATGGAGCTTTTACTCGATCGTGCAAATTAGTTTAATCGGTTTTTTGACTGACTTTTTGTATATCAAAATTTTTGCGCTGGGCCGCTGCGTTTCCTTAATTTTTTTTGTCATGCGAAAGCGAAACTGTCACGTAAACACCGGATTTTCATTTGTATTGAAAATATCGAGTTTACGATCCTCCACTCTTGAGTTGCCAGTCTGGCATAGGTTATGCGTATGCCTTTTTGAGGCGACTTGTGCCCCAGCAGTTTTCCTTTGTGTATACAGTATCCAATTACCAGATTTATCTATCCTCCTTTGTCACTGATGTTATCAGACGAGATCACGGAATTTCCGGTCCTTAGCCCTTGACTTAGCCGCATATTGAATTCACAAGCCGCGCATCGCAATTTTACCGTTTATACGTTTACTATATAAAATCATTGTTGGTACAGTCGTGCAAAACAACCTTCTCTCGGGTGTTTCGAAAACGCAGACTGCAGACCTCGAAAACATAGACCTTTAAAACGCAGACCTCGAAAACGCAGACCTCGAAAACGCAGACCGTTGAAAACGGAAACGTAGAAAAATTTGTTTTCGAATTTTCGAAGAGAACATTGGTTAACGCGCAGACGTCCAACGTTAAGTGCGGGACAAACCATATATGGCTGATGAAATAGACATTCGCGGTGTACCACATTCCTTGAATGCAAAACTTCACGTCCCTCGGCGATATCAATCACTGCCTTGAGAAAAAGCAGTAAAAAATGTTGAAAGTCTTCGCCGGCTTGTATTCTATCAACGCAAAACAATAATTCGAGGAGATGTAAACCTGAACATCCAGACCGAATGGCACGAAATCAAAACACTCGTATTCCATCATCATAGCAACCGGTTTAAGACCGATTAAAATAATTTCTACGATCGAGTAAAGCTCCATTAACCAGTAGTGTTCACAATTACAACCACCTCTCGCCTCTCCCTGAGTAACAACAGTCGGTCTCTCACCCCTCCCTCAGTACTTATAGACTGCTCCCACCCCTCCCTGAGTATTAATGGTGTGCTTTCCCCCTATAAAAGGGTCCAAAAAAATGGTTTAAAATTGTCCAGTCCAGTCCATAATTTACCCAATCCCGAAGCCGAAGGCTAAGGCAAATAATTGATCTGCGAGCTCCGACACTGACAAATCACGATATTTTACGATAACCGAGTTCAATAATTGTTTTATCATTCCATCACCGAGTTTGTTTTCAATTTTTGGGGGGGGAAGCGGCAAGCGCGCACTGCTGCCAGAAATCAGATGTTTTCCTTGTTTGTTTTGGTCGATATAATCTCTGAATACTACGCATGAGCAGAATATTATTTATAGCAAAAACGCAGTTAGACGGTACTACACATGAGCAGACCATTACTTGTTGGCAGATTTCTGTAGGTCACGTGGTCGGCTCCCAGCCAATGAAAATGGGGGAAAAAAATCCATCGAATGATAATAGCATTTATCTGTCAACAACCTATGAGGGGATGCCTAAGTTATACGATCAGTAAAGGCCTTTAAGTCTGTTATTAAAAAATCTCTCCTGTTTATCTACACTGACTAGGGAACTATTCATTACCATTCTAATCTCTGGAGCAACAGTCAAACCTACAATATTGACGGAGGAAAGACTGGATTTGACTCACGAGAGACCAAGTTACCGACCTATTGGAACGCATCTTTCACCAAGATCTGCCTCGGTATGAAGATCGAACAACATATTAACTTCATACTCTTCAACCAGAAAGCTAATTTCCTCTACTCAATAATCGCCGATGGAAACCATCGTACGACGTCATTGGGTCGTGACAACTGGATGAAACTGATTGTCTCACAAGCATCGTTACAGCCCAATTGCAACCGAGAGGGGTTTAATGTGAGGAGCGATAGATCAGGAAGACCGAAAGCTCGCATTGGAATCCTTGGAAACAACG